>NC_079225.1:8428214-8452049 GCF_029633865.1 Lampris incognitus | reverse complement strand
GTTTTGCAGGGTTACTGGCTTGGTTTGTGTATATAAGGGGGTTGTGTAGGCAGGGGTTAAAGTGGGATTTGGTAAGTGGGGGATCTCTGTATTAGAGAGGTGGGCAAAAGTGCGGGAGTGATAGTCGGCCTCAATACTACCGGTAGCTAACGTTTGCTAGCTAGTTAGTTATTAGAATGAAAATATTGCATGGCCAGAGCTAAGGTTGGACAAACATAACTAGCTAGCTACCGGTAACGTTACCGGACGCTAGCTACCGATAGTTAGCTTGCCTAGCAGCATTCAAACAACTAGCCAGCAACATCAGCAACTAGCTAGCAACGTTATCGGGTGGAAGATAGCTAGTTAGCTAGCTAGCTAACGTTACGTTCGCTAACGTTAGTAGCTTGAATGAAAACCACAGCAGAGCTAGACAAAACTATTGGAAATACTATCGGAAATACACTAAAGATACTCACTCTTTATGCCCCCCAATCCAGGATAATAGTGCAGGTAGCAGGTTGACGCTCTCTCGAGTCTGGTCTGCCCGGTGCGGTGAACTGACCCTGACCCGTGAGTGTGAAGCCAGTCTCTTCTGACGTCATGTCCCGTGAAGCCAGACAGCGGGCAGGTGCGGGTCACGTGAGGACGCGACATCATTCAAACTTTCAGAAAAAGTAAAGTAGTATAAAAATAGAAGAACGACTTTATTTGTGATTTATTTTGTAATGCTTGTGAATTGGCTGCATCATGTTTTTTGTTGTAAATTTTACATTTTACTGTGACAAAAAGGTTGAAATGACTCCTGTCTACAGAGTGCCGCCGGATCTCAGCTCCGGTTGACTTGGGGGAGGAGGAGGGGGGAAGTGCCGGTGTCGGGATCCGGGGAGCTCCGGCCCACTTTAATAACTGTGTGTAGGGTTATTGGCTTGGTTTGTGTATATAAGGGGGTTGTGTAGGGTTACTGGCTTGGTGTGTGTATATAAGGGGGTTGTGTAGGGTTACTGGCTTGGTGTGTGTATGTAAGGGGGTTGTGTAGGGTTACTGGCTTGGTTGTGTATATAAGGGGGTTGTGTAGGGTTACTGGCTTGGTGTGTGTATATAAGGGGGTTGTGTAGGGTTATTGGCTTGGTTTGTGTATATAAGGGGATTGTGTAGGGTTACTGGCTTGGTTGTGTATATAAGGGGGTTGTGTAGGGTTACTGGCTTGGTGTGTGTATATAAGGGGGTTGTGTAGGGTTACTGGCTTGGTGTGTGTATATAAGGGGTTGTGTAGGGTTACTGGCTTGGTTGTGTATGTAAGGGGGTTGTGTAGGGTTACTGGCTTGGTTGTGTATGTAAGGGGTTGTGTAGGGTTACTGGCTTGTGTGTGTATATAAGGGGGTTGTGTAGGGTTACTGGCTTGGTGTGTGTATATAAGGGGGTTGTGTAGGGTTACTGGCTTGGTTTGTGTATATAAGGGGGTTGTGTAGGGTACTGGCTTGGTGTGTGTATATAAGGGGGTTGTGTAGGGTTATTGGCTTGGTGTGTGTATATAAGGGGGTTGTGTAGGGTTACTGGCTTGGTTGTGTATATAAGGGGGTTGTGTAGGGTTACTGGCTTGGTGTGTGTATATAAGGGGGTTGTGTAGGGTTACTGGCTTGGTTGTGTATATAAGGGGGTTGTGTAGGGTTACTGGCTTGGTGTGTGTATATAAGGGGGTTGTGTAGGTTATTGGCTTGTTTGTGTATATAAGGGGGTTGTGTAGGGTTACTGGCTTGGTTGTGTATATAAGGGGGTTGTGTAGGGTTACTGGCTTGGTTTGTGTATATAAGGGGGTTGTGTAGGGTTACTGGCTTGGTGTGTGTATATAAGGGGGTTGTGTAGGGTTACTGGCTTGGTGTGTGTATATAAGGGGGTTGTGTAGGGTTACTGGCTTGGTTGTGTATGTAAGGGGGTTGTGTAGGGTTACTGGCTTGGTTTGTGTATATAAGGGGGTTGTGTAGGGGTCTTGTGTGTGTATGTGTGTGTGTGTGTGTGTGTGTATGTGTTTGCGGTGCTGGTCGGCGTGCTAGACGCCGGCATGGAGTTTACCAAACCCACCAGGGAACATGGCCTTAAAGTGTCGCCCAGTTCCCCGTGTTGGGTGGAGGACTGTGCCTGGCAGTGGGGGAGGTTGTGGGTCACAGCAGCGTTAAATCTGCAGCTAGGGGGCGCTGTGGTGATTTTTGTCGACGCTGTAGCCAATGCACACCAGGTGGTTGAAGCAGCGTTGTTGTTAATGACAGCTTGGTGTCGGTGTCGCCGCTCAGCACGCCGTCACAAGAGCCACCGTTTCCAACACTCCACCCTTCCTCTCCCGTGATGCTGGGACAAGAGAGCTGTGGAGGTTTGGGGAAGTAGCTCCACCCATCAGGAAACTGCCGTCTGGCTGCAGGTCGCCGCTGGTACGACATGTGGTTTCACACAGACGGCAGGTTCACATGGTCCTGAACAAACAAGACCAGGACTTGGATGTGGCTTTTAGGGTGGAGGTGCAGGATTTTGCCTATGTCATCTGTGTAAACTCTGGGACCTTGAAGTGTTTCGGCTGTGGAGGGGAGGAGGGGGGACATTTGGTTCGGGCTGTCCGGAGAAACACCCCTCGATGGCAAAACGCAGCGTGAAGCTAGGGGACACGAACAGAGTGAAACCAGGCAGAACAGCGAAGAGACAACAGAAAAGGGACAGAGTGAAACCAGGCAGAACAGTGAAGAGACAACAGAAAAGGGACAGAGAGAAACCAGGCAGAACAGTGAAGAGACAACAGAAAAGGGACAGAGAGAAAACCAGGCAGAACAGTGAAGAGACAACAGAAAAGGGACAGAGTGAAACCAGGCAGAACAGTGAAGAGACAACAGAAAAGGGACAGAGTGAAACCAGGCAGAACAGTGAAGAAACAACAGAAAAGGGACAGAGTGAAACCAGGCAGAACAGCGAAAAGACAACAGAAAAGGGACAGAGTGAAACCAGGCAGAACAGTGAAGAGACAACAGAAAAGGGACAGAGAGAAACCAGGCAGAACAGCGAAGAGACAACAGAAAAGGGACAGAGAGAAACCAGGCAGAACAGTGAAGAGACAACAGAAAAGGGACAGAGAGAAACCAGGCAGAACAGCGAAGAGACAACAGAAAGGGGACAGAGTGAAACCAGGCAGAACAGCGAAGAGACAACAGAAAAGGGACAGAGAGAAACCAGGCAGAACAGCGAAAAGACAACAGAAAAACAACAGAGTGAAACCAGGCAGAACAGCGAAGAGACAACAGAAAAGGGACAGAGTGAAACCAGGCAGAACAGTGAAGAGACAACAGAAAACAAACAGAGTGAAACCAGCAGGAACAGTGAAGAGACAACAGAAAAGGGACAGAGTGAAACCAGGCAGAACAGTGAAGAGACAACAGAAAAGGGACAGAGAGAAACCAGGCAGAACAGTGAAGAGACAACAGAAAAGGGGCAGAGTGAAACCAGGCAGAACAGTGAAGAGACAACAGAAAAGGGACAGAGTGAAACCAGGCAGAACAGTGAAGAGACAACAGAAAAGGGACAGAGTGAAACCAGGCAGAACAGTGAAGAGACAACAGAAAAGGGACAGAGTGAAACCAGGCAGAACAGTGAAGAGACAACAGAAAAGGGACAGAGTGAAACCAGGCAGAACAGCGAAGAGACAACAGAAAAGGGACAGAGTGAAACCAGGCAGAACAGCGAAGAGACAACAGAAAAGGGACAGAGTGAAACCAGGCAGAACAGCGAAGAGACAACAGAAAAGGGACAGAGTGAAACCAGGCAGAACAGCGAAGAGACAACAGAAAAGGGACAGAGTGAAACCAGGCAGAACAGCGAAGAGACAACAGAGAAGGGACAGAGTGAAACCAGGCAGAACAGTGAAGAGACAACAGAAAAGGGACAGAGTGAAACCAGGCAGAACAGTGAAGAGACAACAGAAAAGGGACAGAGTGAAACCAGGCAGAACAGTGAAGAGACAACAAGAAAAGGGACAGAGTGAAACCAGGCAGAACAGTGAAGAAACAACAGAAAAGGGACAGAGTGAAACCAGGCAGAACAGTGAAGAAACAACAGAAAAGGGACAGAGTGAAACCAGGCAGAACAGTGAAGAGACAACAGAAAAGGGACAGAGAGAAACCAGGCAGAACAGCGAAGAGACAACAGAAAAGGGACAGAGTGAAACCAGGCAGAACAGTGAAGAGACAACAGAAAAGGGACAGAGTGAAACCAGGCAGAACAGCGAAGAGACAACAGAAAAGGGACAGAGTGAAACCAGGCAGAACAGCGAAGAGACAACAGAAAAGGGACAGAGTGAAACCAGGCAGAACAGCGAAGAGACAACAGAAAAGGGACAGAGTGAAACCAGGCAGAACAGTGAAGAGACAACAGAAAAGGGACAGAGTGAAACCAGGCAGAACAGTGAAGAGACAACAGAAAACAAACAGAGTGAAACCAGGCAGAACAGTGAAGAAACAACAGAAAAGGGACAGAGTGAAACCAGGCAGAACAGTGAAGAGACAACAGAAAAGGGACAGAGAGAAACCAGGCAGAACAGCGAAGAGACAACAGAAAAGAGACAGAGTGAAACCAGGCAGAACAGTGAAGAGACAACAGAAAAGGGACAGAGTGAAACCAGGCAGAACAGCGAAGAGACAACAGAAAAGGGACAGAGTGAAACCAGGCAGAACAGTGAAGAGACAACAGAAAAGGGACAGAGTGAAACCAGGCAGAACAGCGAAGAGACAACAGAAAAGGGACAGAGTGAAACCAGGCAGAACAGTGAAGAGACAACAGAAAAGGGACAGAGTGAAACCAGGCAGAACAGTGAAGAGACAACAGAAAACAAACAGAGTGAAACCAGGCAGAACAGTGAAGAGACAACAGAAAAGGGACAGAGTGAAACCAGGCAGAACAGTGAAGAGACAACAGAAAACAAACAGAGTGAAACCAGGCAGAACAGTGAAGAGACAACAGAAAACAAACAGAGTGAAACCAGGCAGAACAGTGAAGAGACAACAGAAAAGGGACAGAGTGAAACCAGGCAGAACAGCGAAGAGACAACAGAAAAGGGACAGAGTGAAACCAGGCAGAACAGTGAAGAGACAACAGAAAAGGGACAGAGAGAAATCAGGCAGAACAGCGAAGAGACAACAGAAAAGGGACAGAGTGAAACCAGGCATAACAGTGAAGAAACAACAGAAAAGGGACACAGTGAAACCAGGCAGAACAGCGAAGAGACAACAGAAAAGGGACAGAGTGAAACCAGGCAGAACAGTGAAGAAACAACAGAAAAGGGACAGAGTGAAACCAGGCAGAACAGTGAAGAGACAACAGAAAAGGGACAGAGAGAAACCAGGCAGAACAGTGAAGAGACAACAGAAAAGGGACAGAGTGAAACCAGGCAGAACAGCGAAGAGACAACAGAAAAGGGACAGAGTGAAACCAGGCAGAACAGTGAAGAGACAACAGAAAAGGGACAGAGTGAAACCAGGCAGAACAGTGAAGAGACAACAGAAAAGGGACAGAGTGAAACCAGGCAGAACAGTGAAGAGACAACAGAAACGGGACAGAGTGAAACCAGGCAGAACAGTGAAGAGACAACAGAAAACAAACAGAGTGAAACCAGGCAGAACAGCGAAGAGACAACAGAAAAGGGACAGAGAGAAACCCGGCAGAACAGCGAAGAGACAACAGAAAAGGGACAGAGTGAAACCAGGCAGAACAGCGAAGAGACAACAGAAAAGGGACAGAGTGAAACCAGGCAGAACAGCGAAGAGACAACAGAAAAGGGACAGAGTGAAACCAGGCAGAACAGTGAAGAGACAACAGAAAAGGGACAGAGAGAAACCAGGCAGAACAGTGAAGAGACAACAGAAAAGGGACAGAGTGAAACCAAGCAGAACAGTGAAGAGACAACAGAAAAGGGACAGAGAGAAACCAGGCAGAACAGCGAAGAGACAACAGAAAAGGGACAGAGTGAAACCAGGCAGAACAGTGAAGAGACAACAGAAAAGGGACAGAGTGAAACCAGGCAGAACAGCGAAGAGACAACAGAAAAGGGACAGAGTGAAACCAGGCAGAACAGCGAAGAGACAACAGAAAAGGGACAGAGTGAAACCAGGCAGAACAGCGAAGAGACAACAGAAAAGGGACAGAGTGAAACCAGGCAGAACAGTGAAGAGACAACAGAAAAGGGACAGAGTGAAACCAGGCAGAACAGTGAAGAGACAACAGAAAACAAACAGAGTGAAACCAGGCAGAACAGTGAAGAGACAACAGAAAAGGGACAGAGTGAAACCAGGCAGAACAGTGAAGAGACAACAGAAAACAAACAGAGTGAAACCAGGCAGAACAGTGAAGAGACAACAGAAAACAAACAGAGTGAAACCAGGCAGAACAGTGAAGAGACAACAGAAAAGGGACAGAGTGAAACCAGGCAGAACAGCGAAGAGACAACAGAAAAGGGACAGAGTGAAACCAGGCAGAACAGTGAAGAGACAACAGAAAAGGGACAGAGTGAAACCAGGCAGAACAGTGAAGAGACAACAGAAAACAAACAGAGTGAAACCAGGCAGAACAGTGAAGAGACAACAGAAAAGGGACAGAGTGAAACCAGGCAGAACAGTGAAGAGACAACAGAAAACAAACAGAGTGAAACCAGGCAGAACAGTGAAGAGACAACAGAAAACAAACAGAGTGAAACCAGGCAGAACAGTGAAGAGACAACAGAAAAGGGACAGAGTGAAACCAGGCAGAACAGCGAAGAGACAACAGAAAAGGGACAGAGTGAAACCAGGCATAACAGTGAAGAAACAACAGAAAAGGGACACAGTGAAACCAGGCAGAACAGCGAAGAGACAACAGAAAAGGGACAGAGTGAAACCAGGCAGAACAGTGAAGAAACAACAGAAAAGGGACAGAGTGAAACCAGGCAGAACAGTGAAGAGACAACAGAAAAGGGACAGAGAGAAACCAGGCAGAACAGTGAAGAGACAACAGAAAAGGGACAGAGTGAAACCAGGCAGAACAGCGAAGAGACAACAGAAAAGGGACAGAGTGAAACCAGGCAGAACAGTGAAGAGACAACAGAAAAGGGACAGAGTGAAACCAGGCAGAACAGTGAAGAGACAACAGAAAAGGGACAGAGTGAAACCAGGCAGAACAGTGAAGAGACAACAGAAACGGGACAGAGTGAAACCAGGCAGAACAGTGAAGAGACAACAGAAAACAAACAGAGTGAAACCAGGCAGAACAGCGAAGAGACAACAGAAAAGGGACAGAGAGAAACCCGGCAGAACAGCGAAGAGACAACAGAAAAGGGACAGAGTGAAACCAGGCAGAACAGCGAAGAGACAACAGAAAAGGGACAGAGTGAAACCAGGCAGAACAGCGAAGAGACAACAGAAAAGGGACAGAGTGAAACCAGGCAGAACAGTGAAGAGACAACAGAAAAGGGACAGAGAGAAACCAGGCAGAACAGTGAAGAGACAACAGAAAAGGGACAGAGTGAAACCAGGCATAACAGTGAAGAAACAACAGAAAAGGGACACAGTGAAACCAGGCAGAACAGTGAAGAGACAACAGAAAAGGGACAGAGTGAAACCAGGCAGAACAGTGAAGAGACAACAGAAAAGGGACAGAGTGAAACCAGGCAGAACAGTGAAGAGACAATAGAAACGGGACAGAGTGAAACCAGGCAGAACAGTGAAGAGACAACAGAAAAGGGACAGAGTGAAACCAGGCAGAACAGTGAAGAGACAACAGAAAAGGGACAGAGTGAAACCAGGCAGAACAGTGAAGAGACAACAGAAAAGGGACAGAGAGAAACCAGGCAGAACAGTGAAGAGACAACAGAAAAGGGACAGAGTGAAACCAGGCAGAACAGTGAAGAGACAACAGAAAACAAACAGAGTGAAACCAGGCAGAACAGCGAAGAGACAACAGAAAAGGGACAGAGTGAAACCAGGCAGAACAGTGAAGAGACAACAGAAAACAAACAGAGTGAAACCAGGCAGAACAGTGAAGAGACAACAGAAAAGGGACAGAGTGAAACCAGGCAGAACAGTGAAGAAACAACAGAAAAGGGACAGAGTGAAACCAGGCAGAACAGTGAAGAGACAACAGAAAAGGGACAGAGAGAAACCAGGCAGAACAGTGAAGAGACAACAGAAAAGGGACAGAGTGAAACCAGGCAGAACAGCGAAGAGACAACAGAAAAGGGACAGAGTGAAACCAGGCAGAACAGTGAAGAGACAACAGAAAAGGGACAGAGTGAAACCAGGCAGAACAGTGAAGAGACAACAGAAAAGGGACAGAGTGAAACCAGGCAGAACAGTGAAGAGACAACAGAAACGGGACAGAGTGAAACCAGGCAGAACAGTGAAGAGACAACAGAAAACAAACAGAGTGAAACCAGGCAGAACAGCGAAGAGACAACAGAAAAGGGACAGAGAGAAACCCGGCAGAACAGCGAAGAGACAACAGAAAAGGGACAGAGTGAAACCAGGCAGAACAGCGAAGAGACAACAGAAAAGGGACAGAGTGAAACCAGGCAGAACAGCGAAGAGACAACAGAAAAGGGACAGAGTGAAACCAGGCATAACAGTGAAGAGACAACAGAAAAGGGACAGAGAGAAACCAGGCAGAACAGTGAAGAAACAACAGAAAAGGGACAGAGTGAAACCAGGCAGAACAGCGAAGAGACAACAGAAAAGGGACAGAGTGAAACCAGGCAGAACAGTGAAGAGACAACAGAAAAGGGACAGAGTGAAACCAGGCAGAACAGTGAAGAGACAACAGAAAAGGGACAGAGTGAAACCAGGCAGAACAGTGAAGAGACAATAGAAACGGGACAGAGTGAAACCAGGCAGAACAGTGAAGAGACAACAGAAAAGGGACAGAGTGAAACCAGGCAGAACAGTGAAGAGACAACAGAAAAGGGACAGAGTGAAACCAGGCAGAACAGTGAAGAGACAACAGAAAAGGGACAGAGAGAAACCAGGCAGAACAGTGAAGAGACAACAGAAAAGGGACAGAGTGAAACCAGGCAGAACAGTGAAGAGACAACAGAAAACAAACAGAGTGAAACCAGGCAGAACAGCGAAGAGACAACAGAAAAGGGACAGAGTGAAACCAGGCAGAACAGTGAAGAGACAACAGAAAACAAACAGAGTGAAACCAGGCAGAACAGTGAAGAGACAACAGAAAATGGACAGAGTGAAACCAGGCAGAACAGTTAAGAGACAACAGAAAAGGGACAGAGTGAAACCAGGCAGAACAGCGAAGAGACAACAGAGAAAGGACAGAGAGAAACAAGGCAGAACATTGAAAAGACAACAGAAAACAAACAGAGTGAAACCAGGCAGAACAGTGAAGAGACAACAGAAAACAAACAGAGTGAAACCAGGCAGAACAGTGAAGAGACAACAGAAAAGGGACAGAGTGAAAATAGGCAGAACAGCGAAGAGACAACAGAGAAAGGACAGAGAGAAACAAGGCAGAACATTGAAAAGACAACAGAAAACAAACAGAGTGAAACCAGGCAGAACAGTGAAGAGACAACAGAAAAGGGACACAGTGAAACCAGGCAGAACAGCGAAGAGACAACAGAAAAGGGACAGAGAGAAACCAGGCAGAACAGCGAAAAGACAACAGAAAAGGGACAGAGTGAAACCAGGCAGAACAGTGAAGAGACAACAGAAAAGGGACAGAGAGAAACCAGGCAGAACAGTGAAGAGACAACAGAAAAGGGGCAGAGTGAAACCAGGCAGAACAGTGAAGAGACAACAGAAAAGGGACAGAGAGAAACCAGGCAGAACAGTGAAGAGACAACAGAAAAGGGACAGAGTGAAACCAGGCAGAACAGCGAAGAGACAACAGAAAAGGGACAGAGTGAAACCAGGCAGAACAGCGAAGAGACAACAGAAAAGGGACAGAGTGAAACCAGGCAGAACAGCGAAGAGACAACAGAAAAGGGACAGAGAGAAACCAGGCAGAACAGCGAAAAGACAACAGAAAAGGGACAGAGTGAAACCAGGCAGAACAGTGAAGAGACAACAGAAAAGGGACAGAGAGAAACCAGGCAGAACAGTGAAGAGACAACAGAAAAGGGGCAGAGTGAAACCAGGCAGAACAGTGAAGAGACAACAGAAAAGGGACAGAGAGAAACCAGGCAGAACAGTGAAGAGACAACAGAAAAGGGACAGAGTGAAACCAGGCAGAACAGCGAAGAGACAACAGAAAAGGGACAGAGTGAAACCAGGCAGAACAGCGAAGAGACAACAGAAAAGGGACAGAGTGAAACCAGGCAGAACAGCGAAGAGACAACAGAAAAGGGACAGAGTGAAACCAGGCAGAACAGCGAAGAGACAACAGAGAAGGGACAGAGTGAAACCAGGCAGAACAGTGAAGAGACAACAGAAAAGGGACAGAGTGAAACCAGGCAGAACAGTGAAGAGACAACAGAAAAGGGACAGAGAGAAACCAGGCAGAACAGTGAAGAGACAACAGAAAAGGGACAGAGTGAAACCAGGCAGAACAGTGAAGAGACAACAGAAAAGGGACAGAGTGAAACCAGGCAGAACAGCGAAGAGACAACAGAAAAGGGACAGAGTGAAACCAGGCAGAACAGTGAAGAGACAACAGAAAAGGGACAGAGTGAAACCAGGCAGAACAGCGAAGAGACAACAGAAAAGGGACAGAGTGAAACCAGGCAGAACAGCGAAGAGACAACAGAAAAGGGACAGAGTGAAACCAGGCAGAACAGCGAAGAGACAACAGAAAAGGGACAGAGTGAAACCAGGCAGAACAGCGAAGAGACAACAGAAAAGGGACAGAGTGAAACCAGGCAGAACAGTGAAGAGACAACAGAAAAGGGACAGAGTGAAACCAGGCAGAACAGTGAAGAAACAACAGAAAAGGGACAGAGTGAAACCAGGCAGAACAGTGAAGAAACAACAGAAAAGGGACAGAGTGAAACCAGGCAGAACAGTGAAGAGACAACAGAAAAGGGACAGAGAGAAACCAGGCAGAACAGCGAAGAGACAACAGAAAAGGGACAGAGTGAAACCAGGCAGAACAGTGAAGAGACAACAGAAAAGGGACAGAGTGAAACCAGGCAGAACAGCGAAGAGACAACAGAAAAGGGACAGAGTGAAACCAGGCAGAACAGCGAAGAGACAACAGAAAAGGGACAGAGTGAAACCAGGCAGAACAGTGAAGAGACAACAGAAAAGGGACAGAGTGAAACCAGGCAGAACAGTGAAGAGACAACAGAAAACAAACAGAGTGAAACCAGGCAGAACAGTGAAGAGACAACAGAAAAGGGACAGAGTGAAACCAGGCAGAACAGTGAAGAGACAACAGAAAAGGGACAGAGTGAAACCAGGCAGAACAGCGAAGAGACAACAGAAAAGGGACAGAGTGAAACCAGGCAGAACAGTGAAGAGACAACAGAAAAGGGACAGAGTGAAACCAGGCAGAACAGCGAAGAGACAACAGAAAAGGGACAGAGAGAAACCAGGCAGAACAGCGAAGAGACAACAGAAAAGGGACAGAGTGAAACCAGGCAGAACAGTGAAGAGACAACAGAAAAGGGACAGAGTGAAACCAGGCAGAACAGTGAAGAGACAACAGAAAAGGGACAGAGTGAAACCAGGCAGAACAGTGAAGAGACAACAGAAAACAAACAGAGTGAAACCAGGCAGAACAGTGAAGAGACAACAGAAAAGGGACAGAGAGAAACCAGGCAGAACAGTGAAGAGACAACAGAAAACAAACAGAGTGAAACCAGGCAGAACAGTGAAGAGACAACAGAAAACAAACAGAGTGAAACCAGGCAGAACAGTGAAGAGACAACAGAAAAGGGACAGAGTGAAACCAGGCAGAACAGCGAAGAGACAACAGAAAAGGGACAGAGTGAAACCAGGCAGAACAGTGAAGAGACAACAGAAAAGGGACAGAGAGAAATCAGGCAGAACAGCGAAGAGACAACAGAAAAGGGACAGAGTGAAACCAGGCAGAACAGTGAAGAGACAATAGAAAAGGGACAGAGTGAAACCAGGCAGAACAGCGAAGAGACAACAGAAAAGGGACAGAGTGAAACCAGGCAGAACAGTGAAGAAACAACAGAAAAGGGACAGAGTGAAACCAGGCAGAACAGTGAAGAGACAACAGAAAAGGGACAGAGAGAAACCAGGCAGAACAGTGAAGAGACAACAGAAAAGGGACAGAGTGAAACCAGGCAGAACAGCGAAGAGACAACAGAAAAGGGACAGAGTGAAACCAGGCAGAACAGTGAAGAGACAACAGAAAAGGGACAGAGTGAAACCAGGCAGAACAGTGAAGAGACAACAGAAAAGGGACAGAGTGAAACCAGGCAGAACAGTGAAGAGACAACAGAAACGGGACAGAGTGAAACCAGGCAGAACAGTGAAGAGACAACAGAAAACAAACAGAGTGAAACCAGGCAGAACAGCGAAGAGACAACAGAAAAGGGACAGAGAGAAACCCGGCAGAACAGCGAAGAGACAACAGAAAAGGGACAGAGTGAAACCAGGCAGAACAGCGAAGAGACAACAGAAAAGGGACAGAGTGAAACCAGGCAGAACAGCGAAGAGACAACAGAAAAGGGACAGAGTGAAACCAGGCAGAACAGTGAAGAGACAACAGAAAAGGGACAGAGTGAAACCAGGCAGAACAGTGAAGAGACAACAGAAACGGGACAGAGTGAAACCAGGCAGAACAGTGAAGAGACAACAGAAAACAAACAGAGTGAAACCAGGCAGAACAGCGAAGAGACAACAGAAAAGGGACAGAGAGAAACCCGGCAGAACAGCGAAGAGACAACAGAAAAGGGACAGAGTGAAACCAGGCAGAACAGCGAAGAGACAACAGAAAAGGGACAGAGTGAAACCAGGCAGAACAGCGAAGAGACAACAGAAAAGGGACAGAGTGAAACCAGGCAGAACAGTGAAGAGACAACAGAAAACAAACAGAGTGAAACCAGGCAGAACAGTGAAGAGACAACAGAAAAGGGACAGAGTGAAACCAGGCAGAACAGCGAAGAGACAACAGAAAAGGGACAGAGTGAAACCAGGCAGAACAGTGAAGAGACAACAGAAAAGGGACAGAGAGAAATCAGGCAGAACAGCGAAGAGACAACAGAAAAGGGACAGAGTGAAACCAGGCAGAACAGTGAAGAGACAATAGAAAAGGGACAGAGTGAAACCAGGCAGAACAGCGAAGAGACAACAGAAAAGGGACAGAGTGAAACCAGGCAGAACAGTGAAGAGACAACAGAAAAGGGACAGAGTGAAACCAGGCAGAACAGTGAAGAGACAACAGAAAAGGGACAGAGAGAAACCAGGCAGAACAGCGAAGAGACAACAGAAAAGGGACAGAGTGAAACCAGGCAGAACAGTGAAGAGACAACAGAAAAGGGACACAGTGAAACCAGGCAGAACAGTGAAGAGACAACAGAAAAGGGACAGAGTGAAACCAGGCAGAACAGTGAAGAAACAACAGAAAAGGGACAGAGTGAAACCAGGCAGAACAGTGAAGAGACAACAGAAAAGGGACAGAGAGAAACCAGGCAGAACAGTGAAGAGACAACAGAAAAGGGACAGAGTGAAACCAGGCAGAACAGCGAAGAGACAACAGAAAAGGGACAGAGTGAAACCAGGCAGAACAGGGAAGAGACAACAGAAAAGGGACAGAGTGAAACCAGGCAGAACAGTGAAGAGACAACAGAAAAGGGACAGAGTGAAACCAGGCAGAACAGTGAAGAGTCAACAGAAAAGGGACAGAGTGAAACCAGGCATAACAGTGAAGAAACAAACAGAAAAGGGACACAGTGAAACCAGGCAGAACAGCGAAGTGACAACAGAAAAGGGACAGAGTGAAACCAGGCAGAACAGTGAAGAAACAACAGAAAAGGGACAGAGTGAAACCAGGCAGAACAGTGAAGAGACAATAGAAACGGGACAGAGTGAAACCAGGCAGAACAGTGAAGAGACAACAGAAAACAAACAGAGTGAAACCAGGCAGAACAGTGAAGAGACAACAGAAAAGGGACAGAGTGAAACCAGGCAGAACAGCGAAGAGACAACAGAGAAGGGACAGAGTGAAACCAGGCAGAACAGTGAAGAGACAACAGAAAACAAACACAGTGAAACCAGGCAGAACAGCGAAGAGACAACAGAAAACAAACAGAGTGAAACCAGGCAGAACAGTGAAGAGACAACAGAAAAGGGACAGAGTGAAACCAGGCAGAACAGTGAAGAGACAACAGAAAACAAACAGAGTGAAACCAGGCAGAACAGTGAAGAGACAACAGAAAAGGGACAGAGTGAAACCAGGCAGAACAGTTAAGAGACAACAGAAAAGGGACAGAGTGAAACCAGGCAGAACAGCGAAGAGACAACAGAGAAAGGACAGAGAGAAACAAGGCAGAACATTGAAAAGACAACAGAAAACAAACAGAGTGAAACCAGGCAGAACAGTGAAGAGACAACAGAAAACAAACAGAGTGAAACCAGGCAGAACAGTGAAGAGACAACAGAAAAGGGACAGAGTGAAACTAGGCAGAACAGCGAAGAGACAACAGAGAAAGGACAGAGAGAAACAAGGCAGAACATTGAAAAGACAACAGAAAACAAACAGAGTGAAACCAGGCAGAACAGTGAAGAGACAACAGAAAAGGGACACAGTGAAACCAGGCAGAACAGTGAAGAGACAACAGAAACGGGACAGAGTGAAACCAGGCAGAACAGTGAAGAGACAACAGAAAACAAACAGAGTGAAACCAGGCAGAACAGCGAAGAGACAACAGAAAAGGGACAGAGTGAAACCAGGCAGAACAGTGAAGAGACAACAGAAAAGGGACAGAGTGAAACCAGGCAGAATAGTGAAGAGATAACAGAAAAGGGACAGAGTGAAACCAGGCAGAACAGCGATGAGACAACAGAGAAGGGACAGAGTGAAACCAGGCAGAACAGTGAAGAGACAACAGAAAAGGGACAGAGAGAAACCAGGCAGAACAGCGAAGAGACAACAGAAAAGGGAAAGAGTGAAACCAGGCAGCACAGTGAAGAGACAACAGAAAAGGGACAGAGTGAAACCAGGCAGAACAGCGAAGAGACAACAGAAAAGGGACAGAGTGAAACCAGGCAGAACAGTGAAGAGACAACAGAAAAGGGACAGAGTGAAACCAGGCAGAACAGCGAAGAGACAACAGAAAAGGGACAGAGTGAAACCAGGCAGAACAGCGAAGAGACAACAGAAAAGGGACAGAGTGAAACCAGGCAGAACAGTGAAGAGACAACAGAAAAGGGACAGAGTGAAACCAGGCAGAACAGTGAAGAGACAACAGAAAACAAACAGAGTGAAACCAGGCAGAACAGTGAAGAGACAACAGAAAAGGGACAGAGTGAAACCAGGCAGAACAGTGAAGAGACAACAGAAAAGGGACAGAGTGAAACCAGGCAGAACAGTGAAGAGACAACAGAAACGGGACAGAGTGAAACCAGGCAGAACAGTGAAGAGACAACAGAAAACAAACAGAGTGAAACCAGGCAGAACAGCGAAGAGACAACAGAAAAGGGACAGAGAGAAACCCGGCAGAACAGCGAAGAGACAACAGAAAAGGGACAGAGTGAAACCAGGCAGAACAGCGAAGAGACAACAGAAAAGGGACAGAGTGAAACCAGGCAGAACAGCGAAGAGACAACAGAAAAGGGACAGAGTGAAACCAGGCAGAACAGTGAAGAGACAACAGAAAAGGGACAGAGAGAAACCAGGCAGAACAGTGAAGAGACAACAGAAAAGGGACAGAGTGAAACCAGGCATAACAGTGAAGAAACAACAGAAAAGGGACACAGTGAAACCAGGCAGAACAGCGAAGAGACAACAGAAAAGGGACAGAGTGAAACCAGGCAGAACAGTGAAGAGACAACAGAAAAGGGACAGAGAGAAACCAGGCAGAACAGTGAAGAGACAACAGAAAAGGGACAGAGTGAAACCAGGCATAACAGTGAAGAAACAACAGAAAAGGGACACAGTGAAACCAGGCAGAACAGCGAAGAGACAACAGAAAAGGGACAGAGTGAAACCAGGCAGAACAGTGAAGAGATAACAGAAAAGGGACAGAGAGAAATCAGGCAGAATAGTGAAGAGACAATAGAAACGGGACAGAGTGAAACCAGGCAGAACAGTGAAGAGACAACAGAAAAGGGACAGAGTGAAACCAGGCAGAACAGTGAAGAAACAACAGAAAAGGGACAGAGTGAAACCAGGCAGAACAGTGAAGAGACAATAGAAACGGGACAGAGTGAAACCAGGCAGAACAGTGAAGAGACAACAGAAAACAAACAGAGTGAAACCAGGCAGAACAGTGAAGAGACAACAGAAAAGGGACAGAGTGAAACCAGGCAGAACAGCGAAGAGACAACAGAGAAGGGACAGAGTGAAACCAGGCAGAACAGTGAAGAGACAACAGAAAACAAACACAGTGAAACCAGGCAGAACAGCGAAGAGACAACAGAAAACAAACAGAGTGAAACCAGGCAGAACAGTGAAGAGACAACAGAAAACAAACAGAGTGAAACCAGGCAGAACAGTGAAGAGACAACAGAAAAGGGACAGAGTGAAACCAGGCAGAACAGTTAAGAGACAACAGAAAAGGGACAGAGTGAAACCAGGCAGAACAGCGAAGAGACAACAGAGAAAGGACAGAGAGAAACAAGGCAGAACATTGAAAAGACAACAGAAAACAAACAGAGTGAAACCAGGCAGAACAGTGAAGAGACAACAGAAAACAAACACAGTGAAACCAGGCAGAACAGTGAAGAGACAACAGAAACGGGACAGAGTGAAACCAGGCAGAACAGTGAAGAGACAACAGAAAAGGGACAGAGTGAATCCAGGCAGAATAGTGAAGAGATAACAGAAAAGGGACAGAGTGAAACCAGGCAGAACAGCGATGAGACAACAGAGAAGGGACACAGTGAAACCACGCAGAACAGTGAAGAGACAACAGAAACGGGACAGAGTGAAACCAGGCAGAACAGTGAAGAGACAACAGAAAAGGGACAGAGTGAAACCAGGCAGAACAGTGAAGAGACAACAGAAAAGGGACAGAGTGAAACCAGGCAGAATAGTGAAGAGATAACAGAAAAGGGACAGAGTGAAACCAGGCAGAACAGCGATGAGACAACAGAGAAGGGACAGAGTGAAACCAGGCAGAACAGTGAAGAGACAACAGAAAAGGGACAGAGTGAAACCAGGCAGAACAGCGAGGAGACACCAGAGAAGGGACAGAGTGAAACCAGGCAGAACAGTGAAGAGACAACAGAAAAGGGACACAGTGAAACCAGGCAGAACAGTGAAGAGACAACAGAAAAGGGACAGAGTGAAACCAGGCAGAACAGTGAAGAGACAACAGAAAAGGGACTGAGTGAAACCAGGCAGAACAGTGAAGAGACAACAGAAAACAGAGTGAAACCAGGCAGAACAGTGAAGAGACAACAGAAAAGGGACAGAGTGAAACCAGGCAGAACAGTGAAGAGACAACAGAAAAGGGACTGAGTGAAACCAGGCAGAACAGCGAAGAGACAACAGAAAACAGAGTGAAACCAGGCAGAACAGTGAAGAGACAACAGAAAACAGAGTGAAAACAGGCAGAACAGTGAAGAGACAACAGAAAAGGGACAGAGTGAAACCAGGCAGAACAGAGAAGGGACAGAGTGAAACCAGGCAGAACAGTGAACAGAAAACAGAAAAGGGACAGAGTGAAACCAGGCAGAACAGTGAAGAGACAACAGAAAAGGGACAGAGTGAAACCAGGCAGAACAGAGAAGGGACAGAGTGAAACCAGGCAGAACAGTGAAGAGACAGAGTGAAACCAGGCAGAATAGCGAAGAGACAACAGAAAAGGGACAGAGTGAAACCAGGCAGAACAGCGAAGAGACAACAGAGAAGGGACAGAGTGAAACCAGGCAGAACAGCGAAGAGACAACAGAAAACAAACAGAGTGAAACCAGGCAGAACAGTGAAGGGACAACAGAAAACAAACAGAGTGAAACCAGGCAGAACAGTGAAGGGACAACAGAAAACAAACAGAGTGAAACCAGGCAGAACAGTGAGGAGACAACAGAAAAGGGACAGAATGAAACCAGGCAGAACAGCGAAGAGACAACAGAAAAGGGACAGAGTGAAACCAGGCAGAACAGCGAAGAGACAACAGAGAAGGGACAGAGTGAAACCAGGCAGAACAGTTATGAGACAACAGAAAACAAACAGAGTGAAACCAGGCAGAACAGTTAAGAGACAACAGAAAACAAACAGAGTGAAACCAGGCAGAACAGTGAAGAGACAACAGAAAACAAACAGAGTGAAACCAGGCAGAACAGTGAAGAGACAACAGAAAACAAACAGAGTGAAACCAGGCAGAACAGTGAAGAGACAATAGAAAAGGGACAGAGTGAAACCAGGCAGAACAGCGAAGAGACAACAGAAAAGGGACAGAGTGAAACCAGGCAGAACAGTGAAGAGACAACAGAAAAGGGACAGAGTGAAACCAGGCAGAACAGTGAAGAGACAATAGAAAAGGGACAGAGTGAAACCAGGCAGAACAGTGAAGAGACAACAGAAAAGGGACAGAGTGAAACCAGGCAGAACAGTGAAGAGACAACAGAAAAGGGACAGAGTGAAACCAGGCAGAACAGTGAAGAGACAACAGAAAAGGGACAGAGAGAAACCCGGCAGAACAGCGAAGAGACAACAGAAAAGGGACAGAGTGAAACCAGGCAGAACAGCGAAGAGACAACAGAAAAGGGACAGAGTGAAACCAGGCAGAACAGCGAAGAGACAACAGAAAAGGGACAGAGTGAAACCAGGCAGAACAGTGAAGAGACAACAGAAAAGGGACAGAGAGAAACCAGGCAGAACAGTGAAGAGACAACAGAAAAGGGACAGAGTGAAACCAGGCATAACAGTGAAGAAACAACAGAAAAGGGACACAGTGAAACCAGGCAGAACAGCGAAGAGACAACAGAAAAGGGACAGAGTGAAACCAGGCAGAACAGTGAAGAAACAACAGAAAAGGGACAGAGTGAAACCAGGCAGAACAGTGAAGAGACAACAGAAAAGGGACAGAGAGAAACCAGGCAGAACAGTGAAGAAACAACAGAAAAGGGACAGAGTGAAACCAGGCAGAACAGCGAAGAGACAACAGAAAAGGGACAGAGTGAAACCAGGCAGAACAGTGAAGAGACAACAGAAAAGGGACAGAGTGAAACCAGGCAGAACAGTGAAGAAACAACAGAAAAGGGACAGAGTGAAACCAGGCAGAACAGTGAAGAGACAACAGAAACGGGACAGAGTGAAACCAGGCAGAACAGTGAAGAGACAACAGAAAACAAACAGAGTGAAACCAGGCAGAACAGTGAAGAGACAACAGAAAAGGGACAGAGTGAAACCAGGCAGAACAGCGAAGAGACAACAGAGAAGGGACAGAGTGAAACCAGGCAGAACAGTGAAGAGACAACAGAAAACAAACACAGTGAAACCAGGCAGAACAGCGAAGAGACAACAGAAAACAAACAGAGTGAAACCAGGCAGAACAGTGAAGAGACAACAGAAAACAAACAGAGTGAAACCAGGCAGAACAGTGAAGAGACAACAGAAAAGGGACAGAGTGAAACCAGGCAGAACAGTTAAGAGACAACAGAAAAGGGACAGAGTGAAACCAGGCAGAACAGCGAAGAGACAACAGAGAAAGGACAGAGAGAAACAAGGCAGAACATTGAAAAGACAACAGAAAACAAACAGAGTGAAACCAGGCAGAACAGTGAAGAGACAACAGAAAACAAACACAGTGAAACCAGGCAGAACAGTGAAGAGACAACAGAAACGGGACAGAGTGAAACCAGGCAGAACAGTGAAGAGACAACAGAAAAGGGACAGAGTGAAACCAGGCAGAATAGTGAAGAGATAACAGAAAAGGGACAGAGTGAAACCAGGCAGAACAGCGATGAGACAACAGAGAAGGGACACAGTGAAACCAGGCAGAACAGTGAAGAGACAACAGAAACGGGACAGAGTGAAACCAGGCAGAACAGTGAAGAGACAACAGAAAAGGGACAGAGTGAAACCAGGCAGAACAGTGAAGAGACAACAGAAAAGGGACAGAGTGAAACCAGGCAGAATAGTGAAGAGATAACAGAAAAGGGACAGAGTGAAACCAGGCAGAACAGCGATGAGACAACAGAGAAGGGACAGAGTGAAACCAGGCAGAATAGTGAAGAGACAACAGAAAAGGGACAGAGTGAAACCAGGCAGAACAGCGAGGAGACACCAGAGAAGGGACAGAGTGAAACCAGGCAGAACAGTGAAGAGACAACAGAAAAGGGACACAGTGAAACCAGGCAGAACAGTGAAGAGACAACAGAAAAGGGACAGAGTGAAACCAGGCAGAACAGTGAAGAGACAACAGAAAAGGGACTGAGTGAAACCAGGCAGAACAGTGAAGAGACAACAGAAAACAGAGTGAAACCAGGCAGAACAGTGAAGAGACAACAGAAAAGGGACAGAGTGAAACCAGGCAGAACAGTGAAGAGACAACAGAAAAGGGACTGAGTGAAACCAGGCAGAACAGCGAAGAGACAACAGAAAACAGAGTGAAACCAGGCAGAACAGTGAAGAGACAACAGAAAACAGAGTGAAAACAGGCAGAACAGTGAAGAGACAACAGAAAAGGGACAGAGTGAAACCAGGCAGAACAGAGAAGGGACAGAGTGAAACCAGGCAGAACAGTGAACAGAAAACAGAAAAGGGACAGAGTGAAACCAGGCAGAACAGTGAAGAGACAACAGAAAAGGGACAGAGTGAAACCAGGCAGAACAGAGAAGGGACAGAGTGAAACCAGGCAGAACAGTGAAGAGACAGAGTGAAACCAGGCAGAATAGCGAAGAGACAACAGAAAAGGGACAGAGTGAAACCAGGCAGAACAGCGAAGAGACAACAGAGAAGGGACAGAGTGAAACCAGGCAGAACAGCGAAGAGACAACAGAAAACAAACAGAGTGAAACCAGGCAGAACAGTGAAGGGACAACAGAAAACAAACAGAGTGAAACCAGGCAGAACAGTGAGGAGACAACAGAAAAGGGACAGAATGAAACCAGGCAGAACAGCGAAGAGACAACAGAAAAGGGACAGAGTGAAACCAGGCAGAACAGCGAAGAGACAACAGAGAAGGGACAGAGTGAAACCAGGCAGAACAGTTATGAGACAACAGAAAACAAACAGAGTGAAACCAGGCAGAACAGTTAAGAGACAACAGAAAACAAACAGAGTGAAACCAGGCAGAACAGTGAAGAGACAACAGAAAACAAACAGAGTGAAACCAGGCAGAACAGTGAAGAGACAACAGAAAACAAACAGAGTGAAACCAGGCAGAACAGTGAAGAGACAATAGAAAAGGGACAGAGTGAAACCAGGCAGAACAGCGAAGAGACAACAGAAAAGGGACAGAGTGAAACCAGGCAGAACAGTGAAGAGACAACAGAAAAGGGACAGAGTGAAACCAGGCAGAACAGTGAAGAGACAATAGAAAAGGGACAGAGTGAAACCAGGCAGAACAGTGAAGAGACAACAGAAAAGGGACAGAGTGAAACCAGGCAGAACAGTGAAGAGACAATAGAAAAGGGACAGAGTGAAACCAGGCAGAACAGTGAAGAGACAACAGAAAAGGGACAGAGTGAAACCAGGCAGAACAGTGAAGAGACAACAGAAAAGGGACAGAGTGAAACCAGGCAGAACAGTGAAGAGACAACAGAAAAGGGACAGAGTGAAACCAGGCAGAACAGTGAAGAGACAACAGAAAAGGGACTGAGTGAAACCAGGCAGAACAGCGAAGAGACAACAGAAAACAGAGTGAAACCAGGCAGAACAGTGAAGAGACAACAGAAAACAGAGTGAAAACAGGCAGAACAGTGAAGAGACAACAGAAAAGGGACAGAGTGAAACCAGGCAGAACAGAGAAGGGACAGAGTGAAACCAGGCAGAACAGTGAACAGAAAACAGAAAAGGGACAGAGTGAAACCAGGCAGAACAGTGAAGAGACAACAGAAAAGGGACAGAGTGAAACCAGGCAGAACAGAGAAGGGACAGAGTGAAACCAGGCAGAACAGTGAAGAGACAGAGTGAAACCAGGCAGAATAGCGAAGAGACAACAGAAAAGGGACAGAGTGAAACCAGGCAGAACAGCGAAGAGACAACAGAGAAGGGACAGAGTGAAACCAGGCAGAACAGCGAAGAGACAACAGAAAACAAACAGAGTGAAACCAGGCAGAACAGTGAAGGGACAACAGAAAACAAACAGAGTGAAACCAGGCAGAACAGTGAGGAGACAACAGAAAAGGGACAGAATGAAACCAGGCAGAACAGCGAAGAGACAACAGAGAAGGGACAGAGTGAAACCAGGCAGAACAGTTATGAGACAACAGAAAACAAACAGAGTGAAACCAGGCAGAACAGTTAAGAGACAACAGAAAACAAACAGAGTGAAACCAGGCAGAACAGTGAAGAGACAACAGAAAACAAACAGAGTGAAACCAGGCAGAACAGTGAAGAGACAACAGAAAACAAACAGAGTGAAACCAGGCAGAACAGTGAAGAGACAATAGAAAAGGGACAGAGTGAAACCAGGCAGAACAGCGAAGAGACAACAGAAAAGGGACAGAGTGAAACCAGGCAGAACAGTGAAGAGACAACAGAAAAGGGACAGAGTGAAACCAGGCAGAACAGTGAAGAGACAATAGAAAAGGGACAGAGTGAAACCAGGCAGAACAGTGAAGAGACAACAGAAAAGGGACAGAGTGAAACCAGGCAGAACAGTGAAGAGACAATAGAAAAGGGACAGAGTGAAACCAGGCAGAACAGTGAAGAGACAACAGAAAAGGGACAGAGTGAAACCAGGCAGAACAGTGAAGAGACAACAGAAAAGGGACAGAGTGAAACCAGGCAGAACAGTGAAGAGACAACAGAAAAGGGACAGAGTGAAACCAGGCAGAACAGTGAAGAGACAACAGAAAAGGGACTGAGTGAAACCAGGCAGAACAGCGAAGAGACAACAGAAAACAGAGTGAAACCAGGCAGAACAGTGAAGAGACAACAGAAAACAGAGTGAAAACAGGCAGAACAGTGAAGAGACAACAGAAAAGGGACAGAGTGAAACCAGGCAGAACAGAGAAGGGACAGAGTGAAACCAGGCAGAACAGTGAACAGAAAACAGAAAAGGGACAGAGTGAAACCAGGCAGAACAGTGAAGAGACAACAGAAAAGGGACAGAGTGAAACCAGGCAGAACAGAGAAGGGACAGAGTGAAACCAGGCAGAACAGTGAAGAGACAGAGTGAAACCAGGCAGAATAGCGAAGAGACAACAGAAAAGGGACAGAGTGAAACCAGGCAGAACAGCGAAGAGACAACAGAGAAGGGACAGAGTGAAACCAGGCAGAACAGCGAAGAGACAACAGAAAACAAACAGAGTGAAACCAGGCAGAACAGTGAAGGGACAACAGAAAACAAACAGAGTGAAACCAGGCAGAACAGTGAGGAGACAACAGAAAAGGGACAGAATGAAACCAGGCAGAACAGCGAAGAGACAACAGAGAAGGGACAGAGTGAAACCAGGCAGAACAGTTATGAGACAACAGAAAACAAACAGAGTGAAACCAGGCAGAACAGTTAAGAGACAACAGAAAACAAACAGAGAGAAACCAGGCAGAACAGTGAAGAGACAACAGAAACGGGACAGAGTGAAACCAGGCAGAACAGTG
>NC_079225.1:8358214-8423214 GCF_029633865.1 Lampris incognitus | reverse complement strand
CTCACTCTGTCCTTCCTGTCAACCTCTAGCCATCATCCTGTCTCATTCTGTCCTTCCTGTCTACCTCTAGCCATCATCCTGTCTCCTTCTGCCCTTCCTGTCTCCCTCTAGCCATCATCCTGTCTCACTCTGTCCTTCCTGTCTCCCTCTAGCCATCATCCTGTCTCAGTCTGTCCTTCCTGTCAACCTCTAGCCATCATCCCGTCTCACTCTGTCCTTCCTGTCTCCTTCTAGCCATCATCCTGTCTCATTCTGTCCTTCCTGTCTACCTCTAGCCATCATGCTGTCTCACTCTGTCCTTCCTGTCAACCTCTAGCCATCATCCTGTCTCAGTCTGTCTTTCCTGTCTCCCTCTAGCCATCATGCTGTCTCACTCTGTCCTTCCTGTCTCCCTCTAGCCATCATCCTGTCTCACTCTGTCCTTCCTGTCTCCCTCTAGCCATCATCCTGTCTCACTCTGTCCTTCTCTTCCTCTCGATCTCCATTCGTTTATTTTTATCTTTGTGCCCTCAGGACAGGCTCAACTGCCGAGAAGCACTGACAGAATACTATGCTGGCATGGGTTGGTTTGCATGTACAGGCTATTGCTTTTGTGTGTGTGTGTGTGTGTGTTTGTGTGTGTTTGTGTGTGGGTGTGTGTAAAACACATCTCAGAGGAGCTGTTGCCTGAGTCACAGTGTGGGTTCAGGAGGAATAGGAGTACAGTGGACATGGTGTTCACAGCACGGCACCTCCAGGAGAAGTGTAGGGAGCAACACCAGGACCTCTTCATAGCCTTCATCGACCTGTCAAAGGCTTTCGACACAGTCAACAGGGACATCCTATGGAACATCCTCCTGAAGTTTGGCTGTCCACGAAAGTTTGTCAACATCCTTCAACAATTTCACGTGGGGATGATGGCACGTGTGACCATTGGAGGCCAGGAATCCGAGCCCTTCAGGGTGTGCACCGGGGTACGTCAGGGGTGCATCCTTGCTCCAGTTCTCTTCAACATATTCCTCCTGTGTGTGACATTGCTGCTCCACAAGGAAATCAGGAAGGACAGTGGGGTTACTGTGGACTTCAGACTAGATGGAAACCTATTTAACATCCGTAGGCTCCAAGCGGTCACAAAAATGACATCGGAGCACATCATTGAGTTACAGTACGCAGATGACTGTGAAGTTGTGGCCCACACACCCGAGGCACTACAAGCTACCCTTGCAGCTGCTGCAAGGGCGTATGGTAGGCTTGGGTTCTCTATAAACGTGGCAAAGACTGAAGTAGTATGCCAGTGGGCATCTACTCCTCCATCTCATTCACCAACCTTCAACATCTCCGACAAACCACTCGCAACAGTGGAATCCTTCAAATACCTGGGCAGCTTCCTCTCTGACGACTGCAGCATCGACAGGGAGATACAAAACCGGATTAAACAAGCGTCATCCTCTTTTGGCAGACTTAGGAGAAGGGTCTTTCAAAACAAAGGCCTCAACCTCCACACCAAAATATCTGTACTTGGCAGTTGTCATCACGACTCTCCTCTACAGCTGTGAGGCGTGGACCCTGTACAGCCACCACCTCAGGATGCTTGAGGCCTTCCACATCCGATGCCTACAATGCATCCTGAGGATAACCTGGCGTGACCGAGTGCCCCGTACTGAAATACTCCGCAAGACCAACTGCATCAGCATGGAGGCTACCGTCACCCAGCACCAACTTCGCTGGCTCGGTCACGTCATCAGGATGCCGAAGGAGCGCTTACCGCGTAAAGTGCTGTATGGCCAGCTACATCTTGGCCGCCGCTTGGCAGGGGGCCAGAAAAAACGGTACAAAGACCAGCTGAAGACCATCATAAAGAAGTGCGGCCTGAACCCGAGCCAGCTGGAAGACACTGCCGCCCAACGCTCCATCTGGCGGCAGCTCTGTCAACAAGGGGTGCAAAACCTCGAGAAGGACCGCGGTGATCGACGGACCAGAAGACGTCTGAAGAGACATGAAGCCAGTACCACACCTACACCCCCAGTCAGTACACCTACACCCCCAGTCAGTACCACACCTACACCCCCAGCCAGTACACCTACAGCCCCAGTCAGTACACCTACACCCCCAGTCAGTACACCTACACCCCCAGTCAGTACCACACCTACACCCCCAGTCAGTACCACACCTACACCCCCAGTCAGTACACCTACACCCCCAGTCAGTACCACACCTACACGCCCAGTCAGTACCACACCTACACCCTCAGTCAGTTCACCTACACCACCAGTCAGTACCACACCTACACCCCCGGTCAGTACACCTACACCCCCAATCAGTACCACACCTACACCCCCAGTCAGTACACCTACACCCCCGGTCAGTACACCTACACCCCCAGTCAGTACCACACCTACACCCCCAGTCAGTACACCTACACCCCCGGTCAGTACACCTACACCCCCAGTAAGTACCACACCTACACCCCCAGTCAGTACCACACCTACACCCCCGGTCAGTACACCTACACGCCCAGTCAGTACACCTACACCCCCGGTCAGTACACCTACACCCCCAGTCAGTACCACACCTACACCCCCAGTCAGTACACCTACACCCCCAGTCAGTACACCTACATCCCCCAGTCAGTACCACACCTACACCCCCGGTCAGTACCACACCTACACCCCCAGTCAGTACACCTACACCCCCAGTCAGTACACCTACATCCCCCAGTCAGTACCACACCTACACCCCCGGTCAGTACACCTACACCCCCAGTCAGTACCACACCTACACCCCCAGTCAGTGCACCTACACCCCCAGTCAGTACACCTACACCCCCAGTCAGTACCACACCTACACCCCCAGTCAGTACACCTACAGCCCCAGTCAGTACCACACCTACACCCCCAGTCAGTACACCTACACCCCCAGTCAGTACACCTACAGCCCCAGTCAGTACCACACCTACACCCCCAGTCCGTACACCTACACCCCCAGTCAGTACCACACCTACACCCCCAGCCAGTACACCTACAGCCCCAGTCAGTACACCTACACCCCCAGTCAGTACCACACCTACACCCCCAGTCAGTACACCTACACCCCCAGTCAGTGACCTCACCTGTTCTGTCTGTGGCAGACAGTGTGGATGGCGGATTGGGCTTTACAGCCATAAGAAGACTCACAAGTGACAGCGGCAGGATTTTCATCGTCGGACATGACGGACAACCTAAAGCAAGCAAGCAAAGTGTGTGTGTGTGTGTGTGTGTGTGTGTGTGTGTGTGTGTGTGTGTGTGTGTGTGTGTGTGTGTGTGTAATTACCCTCTTAAGCCAGTCTAATTTGAGTACAAGCACCCAAAACTTCATTTTAGGGGAATTCAAGTGGGCAAGACAACGGTGGTCCAGAGAGTGACTCAAGCAAAAACGTAGTTATTTGAAATGACTCAGAAACAATCATTTATATCATTTTTGGACAAACTGGATGTGTTCTTATCAGCCAGAAGCTTGGAGAGAGAGGTTCTGATTAAACAATGTTAGAATACCCAGAGTCATTACGGGACTTTCTGGGGCCCTGTTTTATAATGACTACCCTTGTGCCCACCCAAGGGTTTCTATTTAACCCAAATAGACTGCATCCCTAGGACTCCCCTTCTCTAATAGGATAAGCTGGAACCCAAGACGTGGAAGAGATGACGTCTCCATCAACTCCAGTATTGTAGCCTAGAGGTGACATTGCCCAGCAAACTCTGAGGAGAGCACAGTAGTTGTCAAGTTCCCCAAGGAACCTGACAGATGACAGCCCAAACGCACTACTCACCGACAGGAAGGTCACAGAACACAGTTTAATAGTCTAGGGCAAAACAGGCTCAGAGCATACCAAATTACCGGGGAGTCAGCCCAAACAGCCAGTAAGCTCCAACGAGGGGCAGGCAGGCAGGCAGGCAGGCAGGCAGAGAAACAAAGTGCAGGAACAGGAAAGACTTCAGACACAGTCAACAGGAAGCACTTGGGCTAGAGACAGCTGGAAGACTTGGCTGCACACACAAGACAAGACAAAACACAAGACAATCTGGCAGAGGAACAGGACACCGGGGGGGGGGTGGGGGTGAGCTGGGGAGCTGATGTGGGGATGGGAAGAGGTGTGGGAAACACGGAGTCGGCTGAGGAAGAAAAACAAAACAGGGGAAGGAAGTGACACCGCAAGACAGGTGAACTTCAAAATAAAACAGCAAAGACAACAGACAATAATCGACTCTGTGCATAACTGTAGACCACTGACTTCCGGTTTCTACTGCAGCGGTCATACCAGTTTCCTGTTTGTTGGCGTGTGCTTCTGACAATGACGTATTTTTCGCGATGCCTGCCAGATTTACCACGGATAAATGTCAACGACACGAGGATGGATGAGGATGTTCATCCTCATAATTGTGGACGTAACTTGATAAGTACAGCTTGAAACTTTTCACCCGTTTGCTGGTAGGTGCAAGTCAAAGTTTGTCGACAGTTCTGTGCATGTTATCATTAGATGGACAATCGTGGACATTTATCCATGACTGTCAACAGCACGCGCCAACAAACCGGAAACTGGCATGACTGCTGCAGTAGAAACCGGAAGTCAGCGGACTACAGTTATGCACAGGGTGGAGAGAGGTTAATAACAGAGGCTGACTGACTCAAACTACGGATGACCAGGACTGCCAAACATCAGTGACCAAACTAAACTGCGAGACTAAACTAAACTAGGAGGCACAGTAAAAACAACAACCTCGGAGACATAATGACTAATATAAATGAGCTCTTAAAGCGCCAACAAAGATCCTGACATAAATACGTTGTATTTCTGCAAATAAGTTGCTGTCATTCAAGAGTCAATGTATTGTGAAATAATGCCAAGTCAGCATGTTGGGGTTTTGTTTTGTTTTTTGTGCGAAACTGAGATTGTAATGCCATGCAGCAACATAATTGGCTGTTCTGCTTGCAACTTAGTCTATCAAAGAGTGTGTGTAGAGACAGAAGAGGTATGAGGCCGAACAGGTATAGGTATGTATGATACAGTAATGTGTCTTACTTTTGCAGTATGGCATGGCACCGAATGTACTAGCGCTTCACTTTATCAGGCAGCATAGCTCAGCTCATTTCACTCTGCTGACATCATTCCGGGGCGAAGCTAAGCGAGCCACATCCAGCTCCATCCGCCTCATCAGCAAAGCGTCTGCACTGACTGCGGCAGATCAATCAGAGGCTCCCAGCAGGATGCTTAACTGTCCCATGCCTGGCTCGCATCAGCCTTCTACGCCCATGCCTGTCAGCGTCGAGCGTCACTAGGAGAAGCAAAATGGGAGGAACTCTCAGGAAGCCCTAAGGTGAAAGGGCTGCTTCACACCCAAGGTAAACAGTTGGCACACAGTTGGGATTATGCCCAGAATTCCGAGCAACAGCCGCGGTCCTGAGCCAAAGCTCAAGGTACATTTTGATGTGCATCTACCTCACTGTCCTGCACACATTCTTCACCAAGTGATTTTACCATTTCTTGTGAATGTATGCTTGGTACAAGGATCGGACCAAATGCACGCTGAAAACCATTTGATAACGACGGGGTGTGAAGAGGAACATTAGGCATCTGAAAATGGCATTTATCCCCTAACGCAATGTCATGACCGAGCGGCAACCATCGGGGAGGAAGTAGAAGCCCGTGCAGAAGTGCTTTAAGCTGCAGTTCCAACTGCCCACCAAGTTGACTCCAATAATCCTCCGGTCCAGTGCAAGTCAACGAGAGAATCCCCTCCTTCTAGTACCTGCAAATACAACGTCAGTAATTTGTTTCTCCGAGAAGTCCAGGTTTCATTTGCTAGATTCATGTCTGGCACACAGTGCTAGGCTGGTTATTTTGAAAAGTAGCGTTCTGTTAAGAAGATTTTAAGGATTAATAAAGCGGCATGTTGAGGCTGTTCTGCTATGATTAACCGGTTTGTCAACCTCTCTGCCCCTGAGGAGCCACCTGTGCTCCAACCTTGGCCCACTGTTCCCAAATAATTTGATTTTCTGGAACTAACAACTGACAACATAGAGGCGAGCATAAAGCCAAACTTTAGGCTTCAGAACATCTCTTCAGAAACCAATGGGTGCCGTTACAGGCGGGACGTCCATCTTTTGTATCTAGTCTGGTATCATGACATCGCTGTTTTCAATCTACACTGTTTTCTTCTTATGAGCCCTGGTATGAATAGATGAAATGTGTCCGTCCGCGTGGTTAATGAGAGTAGTGTGAGTTTATTCAGTAAATTCATATGCGTTGTAGGCATTCAGGTGATGGTCATACACACAGTGTCTTTAATTCAGCAGGTCTGTGCACCTTCACAGCACCTTCACAGCACCTTCCCAGCACCTTCACAGCACCTTCACAGCACCTTCCCAGCACCTTCCCAGCACCTTCACAGCACCTTCACAGCACCTTCACAGCACCTTCACAGCACCTTCCCAGCACCTTCACAGCACCTTCACAGCACCTTCCCAGCACCTTCACAGCACCTTCCCAGCACCTTCACAGCACCTTCACAGCACCTTCACAGCACCTTCACAGCACCTTCACAGCACCTTCACAGCACCTTCCCAGCACCTTCACAGCACCTTCACAGCACCTTCCCAGCACCTTCACAGCACCTTCACAGCACCTTCACAGCACCTTCACAGCACCTTCACAGCACCTTCCCAGCACCTTCACAGCACCTTCACAGCACCTTCCCAGCACCTTCACAGCACCTTCACAGCACCTTCACAGCACCTTCACAGCACCTTCACAGCACGCAGACGCAGCACCTTCACAGCACCTTCACAGCACCTTCCCAGCACCTTCCCAGCACCTTCACAGCACCTTCACAGCACCTTCACAGCACCTTCACAGCACACAGACACAGCACCTTCACAGCACCTTCCCAGCACCTTCCCAGCACCTTCACAGCACCTTCACAGCACCTTCACAGCACCTTCACAGCACACAGATGCAGCACCTTCACAGCACCTTCACAGCACCTTCCCAGCACCTCCCCAGCACCTTCCCAGCACCTTCACAGCACCTTCACAGCACCTTCACAGCACGCAGACGCAGCACCTTCACAGCACGCAGACGCAGCACCTTCACAGCACCTTCACAGCACCTTCACAGCACCTTCACAGCACACAGACACAGCACCTTCACAGCACCTTCCCAGCACCTTCCCAGCACCTTCACAGCACCTTCACAGCACCTTCACAGCACCTTCACAGCACACAGATGCAGCACCTTCACAGCACCTTCACAGCACCTTCCCAGCACCTCCCCAGCACCTTCCCAGCACCTTCCCAGCACCTTCACAGCACCTTCACAGCACCTTCCCAGCACCTTCACAGCACCTTCACAGCACCTTCCCAGCACCTTCCCAGCACCTTCACAGCACCTTCCCAGCACCTTCACAGCACCTTCACAGCACCTTCCCAGCACCTTCCCAGCACCTTCACAGCACCTTCCCAGCACCTTCACAGCACCTTCACAGCACCTTCCCAGCACCTTCCCAGCACCTTCCCAGCACCTTCACAGCACCTTCACAGCACCTTCCCAGCACCTTCCCAGCACCTTCACAGCACCTTCACAGCACCTTCACAGCACCTTCACAGCACCTTCCCAGCACCTTCACAGCACCTTCACAGCACCTTCCCAGCACCTTCACAGCACCTTCACAGCACCTTCCCAGCACCTTCCCAGCACCTTCACAGCACCTTCCCAGCACCTTCACAGCACCTTCACAGCACCTTCCCAGCACCTTCCCAGCACCTTCACAGCACCTTCCCAGCACCTTCACAGCACCTTCACAGCACCTTCCCAGCACCTTCCCAGCACCTTCACAGCACCTTGCCAGCACGCAGATGCAGCACGTGACGTTCGCTCTTAATTGTTGTAAAGATCAAACCTGTGACCGTTCGCTGAAAGCAGCAGCCAGGGTGTGCTAGAGATGTGATATGTAACGTCAGCCCCTGTGACTTGTGTGGCTTCCTAGGCAATCGAGAGCAAGCTGCTGGTGGGAGGGAAGAACATCATGGACCACACCAACGAGCAGCAGAAGATGCTGGAGCTCAAAAGGCAGGAGATTGCTGAGCAGGTACGTTCTCCTGTGTGTGTGTGTGTGTGTGTGTGTGTGTGTGTGTGTGTGTGTGTGTGTGTGTGTGTGTGTGTGTGGTCAAGTCAAATGTTAGTTGTGTAGCCCAGTATCACACATTACAGAATTGCCTCAGGGGCTTTACAGCAACACAACATCCTGTCCTTACACCCTCACATGGGATAAGGAGCACCTCCCTAGAAGCCCTTCAGCAGGGTGAGAAAATAGGAAGACAGCTCAGGGAGAGCAGCAGAGGAGCATCTCTCTCCCAACACGCACAACGTGCCATGATGTTGTGTTTACACAGTTTACACAATACAACATTGAAAGAGGAGAACACAATTATAATGGAATTATGAAATATATGAAGAATATGATGAGGAGGATGCCCAGCAGGTCCAGATGCCACCAGCACAGCCCAGGACCTGAGCCACATGACCACCATCACCATGTAGACCTGACAGGAGGACAGACTACACATGCACACAGGGAGACTCACATCACACCATCACACACACGGGAGAAGAGACAGGACAAAACTTTAGTCACACATCGGAGAGAGAGAAGGACACAAACAGGAAAACGAAATTATATGGATTTATACGGTATGGGGGGGGGGCACAGTGGCACAGTGGTTAGCACAGCCGCCTCACAACAAGAAGGTCCTGGGTTCGAGCCCCGGGGTAGTCCAACCTTTGGGGTCGTCCTGGGAGTTTGCATGTTGTCCCCGTGTCTACGTGGGTTTCCTCCAGGGGCTCCGGTTTCCTCCCACAGTCCAAAGATATGTAGGTCAGCCATGCTAAATTGTCCCTAGCTGTGAATGTGTGTGTGTGTGTGTGTGTGTGTGTGTGTGTGTGTGTGTGTGTGTGTGTAATGGCCTGGCGGCCTGTCCAGGGTGTCTCCCCTCTCTGCCACCCAATGACTGCTGGGATAGGCTCCAGCATCCCTGCGACCGCGATAAGCGGTTGGGATGACGGATGGATGGATGGATGGATGGATGGATGGATGGATGGATATACGATATATAAAGAATGTGATGAGGAGGATGCCAAGCAGCATCCAGGTGGTGACCACCGTCACCATGGCGACCTTGCAGGAAAATATTCATGGGGTTAATGTAATCACAAGCCAACTGCGTAGGCAGAGATCCCAGTGTGGGTGGGCACAGAGGAAATCAGGTGGGTCTAGCCCAGGGGGGGCAGTCTGATCCAGAAAGGGCCGGTGTGGGTGGGCACAGAGGAAATCAGGTGGGTCTAGCCCAGGGGGGGCAGTCTGATCCAGAAAGGGCCGGTGTGGGTGGGCACAGAGGAAATCAGGTGGGTCTAGCCCAGGGGGGGCAGTCTGATCCAGAAAGGGCCGGTGTGGGTGGGCACAGAGGAAATCAGGTGGGTCTAGCCCAGGGGGGGCAGTCTGATCCAGAAAGGGCCGGTGTGGGTGCAGGTTTTTGTTCCAACGAAGCAGTTACACACCTGTGTCTCCTGATCAAGTTGCTCAGCAAAGACTCTACTGGTTGATTAGTGGGACCAGGTGTGTGACTGCTGTGTTGGAATAAAAAAACTACCCAGAACCATGGATAAGACTGCCCACCCTGGCCTAGCCCGGCCAGGATCCGGGACCATGGATAAGACTGCCCACCCTGGCCTAGTCCGGCCAGGATCCGGAACCATGGATAAGACTGCCCACCCTGGCCTAGCCCGGCCAGGATCCAGAACCATGGATAAGACTGCCCACCCTGGCCTAGCCCGGCCAGGATCCAGAACCATGGATAAGACTGCCCACCCTGGCCTAGCCCGGCCAGGATCCAGAACCATGGATAAGACTGCCCACCCTGGCCTAGTCCGGCCAGGATCCGGAACCATGGATAAGACTGCCCACCCTGGCCTAGCCCGGCCAGGATCCGGGACCATGGATAAGACTGCCCACCCTGGCCTAGCCCGGCCAGGATCCGGAACCATGGATAAGACTGCCCACCCTGGCCTAGCCCGGCCAGGATCCGGGACCATGGATAAGACTGCCCACCCTGGCCTAGCCCGGCCAGGATCCGGGACCATGGATAAGACTGCCCACCCTGGCCTAGCCCGGCCAGGATCCGGGACCATGGATAAGACTGCCCACCCTGGCCTAGCCCGGCCAGGATCCGGGACCATGGATAAGACTGCCCACCCTGGCCTAGCCCGGCCAGGATCCGGGACCATGGATAAGACTGCCCACCCTGGCCTAGCCCGGCCAGGATCCGGGACCATGGATAAGACTGCCCACCCTGGCCTAGCCCGGCCAGGATCCAGAACCATGGATAAGACTGCCCACCCTGGCCTAGCCCGGCCAGGAGCCGGGACCATGGATAAGACTGCCCACCCTGGCCTAGCCCGGCCAGGAGCCGGAACCATGGATAAGACTGCCCACCCTGGCCTAGTCCGGCCAGGAGCCGGGACCATGGATAAGACTGCCCACCCTGGCCTAGCCCGGCCAGGAGCCGGGACCATGGATAAGACTGCCCACCCTGGCCTAGCCCGGCCAGGAGCCGGAACCATGGATAAGACTGCCCACCCTGGCCTAGCCCGGCCAGGAGCCGGAACCATGGATAAGACTGCCCACCCTGGCCTAGCCCGGCCAGGAGCCGGAACCATGGATAAGACTGCCCACCCTGGCCTAGTCCGGCCAGGAGCCGGGACCATGGATAAGACTGCCCACCCTGGCCTAGCCCGGCCAGGAGCCGGGACCATGGATAAGACTGCCCACCCTGGCCTAGTCCGGCCAGGAGCCGGGACCATGGATAAGACTGCCCACCCTGGCCTAGCCCAGTCAGGATCTGAGACCAATCATACCTAATAGGTTCACGCATATGTCAACCAAAATACCAGGTCATTACATCGCCACCGGCCTGAACGCAGCAGCTTTACCACACAAGCCCTCTGCATCATCACAGCTCATGTTACACACACCGACACAACATACACAACATCATATAAGCATGGCACGGCAGCCACATGTCTCACACACACACAAACACACACACACCGCACACGCACACACACACACACACAGCAGACGCAGCACCATCAGCATGGCATCTTATTGCACAGCCAACAAAGGCCATACCCAGTAAACACTAACACTGAAATAGGCATGAGGAGACGACACTATGAAACTGTAAATTAGCTTAGTTTTGATGACTACATGCAGCAGGGGACGACGAGGCTTGGTGGTCCATCCATCCGTCCATCCATCCGTCCATCCATCCGTCCATCCGACCATCCGTCCATCCATCCATCCATCCATCTGTCCGTCCATCCATCCATCCATTCGTCCGTCCATCCATCCATCCATCCATCCATTATCTGAACCGCTTATCCTGCTCTCAGGGTCAAGGGGATGGTGGAGTCTAGCCCAGCAGTCATTGGGTGGTAGGCGGGGAGGCGGGGAGACACCCTGGACAGGCCGTCAGACCATCACAGCCCCCCCCCCACACACACACACACACACACACATTCACACCTAGGGACAATGTAGTACTGCCGAGTCACCTGACCTACATGTCTTTGGACTGTGGGAGGAAACCGGAGACCCCGGAGAAACCCATGTAGACACAGGCAGAACATGCAAACTCCACACAGAGGACGACCCGGGACGACCCCCAAGGTTGGACTACCCCGGGGCTCGAACCCAGGACCTTCTTGCTGTGAGGTGACCGCGCTAAGCGCTGCGCCTCCATGAGAGGCTTGGTGGTGGACACTGAGACCAGGTCGTTACTACTTGGCATGTGTTGAGGAGAAACTGGCGCAGGAGCAGGTAGCTGGGGTGGGAATGGTGGCTGAACTTGAGCTGAATTTTCTTCCTCCTGCTCCTCACGGTTTTGATTGTTCTGATGATTAGTCTTTATGTTAGCCTACATGACAAGCAGCTAGCTGGTGGGAGGCAGGCCTTCGCCCGTCTGTGCAACGCTCGCGGGCTGTACACTGAGTGAAAGAGGAGGGGCTGCTCTTCTTCTTGTTCATCTTGTTTTTTTAGTGGTTAGCAAACGACGTTATGGTGCATTACTGCCACCAACTGGAATGGAGTGCGGATTGGGACTCTAACTATACATTCACTAATTCAAATAATAAATAAAGGAAATATATTAATATCTATATTTATAACTATATCTATCTATCTGTATCAACGTATATATAAAATAAATAATTCATATTAATAAACTATATATATATGAAAACAAATAACTTATTTTAATAAATTATATATATATATATACAAATTAAGAAAGCAAAGTTATATTCACTCCATCAAGTTTGTTCTCTTCCTCCTTCTCCTCCTCCTCCTACTACTACTTTTGGCTGCTCCCGTTAGGGGTCGCCACGGCGAATCATCTGTTTCCATGTCTTCCTGTCCTCTGCATCTTCCTCTGTCACACCAGCCACCTGCATGTCCTCCCTCACCACATCCATAAACCTCCTCTTTGACCTTCCTCTTCTCCTCTTCCCTGGCAGCTCCATATTCAGCATCCTTCTCCCAATATACCCAGCATCTCTCCTCCACACATGTCCACACCATCTCAATCTTGTCTCTCTTGCTTTGTCTCCAAACCCTCCAACCTGAGCTGTCCCTCTGATATACTCGTTCCTAATCCTGTCCTTCATCATCACTCCCCGCTAAGATAGTGAAACAAAAATGGATAACACTTATCACTAGAACGTCTTTGTAAAGGATCAGGTAAGTCAAATATTTATTCTTTAAGGTTCAGTATCAGTTTCCTTCTCTCAGCATTGAGGGGCTGCTCGCAATCTGGCATTTGTGAAATGCAATGTCACTCAAAAAATCTGACCCATCAATATCATTGATAAACAAGAAGCAAAAAACAAGAATTGTTTTATTTTTATTGGTCGCTTTTTTCCCCAATTAATTTCAACTGTGTAAGAAATAATGTTAAGATTTTTTTTAATTTGCGGCTAACTCATACTGATCCATTGTGCAAAAGCCCTGAGGTCCAGTAGTAGAGGCACAGAGGTGGAATCAGAGTCCATAGCTAGTAGAAGCCCTGAGGTCCAGTAGTAGAGGCACGGAGGTGGAATCAGAGTCCATAGCTAGTAGAGCCCTGAGGTCCAGTAGTAGAGGAACAGAGGTGGAATCAGAGTCCATAGCTAGTAGAAGCCCTGAGGTCCAGCAGTAGAGGCACAGAGGTGGAATCAGAGTCCATAGCTAGTAGAGCCCTGAGGTCCAGTAGTAGAGGCACAGAGGTGGAATCAGAGTCCATAGCTAGTAGAAGCCCTGAGGTCCAGTAGTAGAGGCACAGAGGTGGAATCAGAGTCCATAGCTAGTAGAAGCCCTGAGGTCCAGTAGTAGAGGCACAGAGGTGGAATCAGAGTCCATAGCTAGTAGAAGCCCTGAGGTCCAGCAGTAGAGGCACGGAGGTGGAATCAGAGTCCATAGCTAGTAGAAGGCCTGAGGTCCAGTAGTAGAGGCACAGAGTTGGAATCAGAGTCCATAGCTAGTAGAAGCCCTGAGGTCCAGTAGTAGAGGCACAGAGGTGGAATCAGAGTCCATAGCTAGTAGAGCCCTGAGGTCCAGTAGTAGAGACACAGAGGTGGAATCAGAGTCTATAGCTAGTAGAAGCCCTTAGGTCCAGTAGTAGAGGAACAGAGGTGGAATCAGAGTCCATAGCTAGTAGAAGCCCTGAGGTCCAGTAGTAGAGGCACGGAGGTGGAATCAGAGTCCATAGCTAGTAGAGCCCTGAGGTCCAGTAGTAGAGGCACGGAGGTGGAATCAGAGTCCATAGCTAGTAGAAGCCCTGAGGTCCAGTAGTAGACGCACGAAGGTGGAATCAGAGTCCATAGCTAGTAGAAGCCCTGAGGTCCAGTAATAGAGGCACAGAGGTGGAATCAGAGTCCATAGCTAGTAGAAGCCCTGAGGTCCAGTAGTAGAGGCACAGAGGTGGAATCAGAGTCCATAGCTAGTAGAAGCCCTGAGGTCCAGTAGTAGAGGCACGGAGGTAGAATCAGAGTCCATAGCTAGTAGAGCCCTGAGGTCCAGTAGTAGAGGAACAGAGGTGGAATCAGAGTCCATAGCTAGTAGAAGCCCTGAGGTCCAGCAGTAGAGGCATGGAGGTGGAATCAGAGTCCATAGCTAGTAGAAGCCCTGAGGTCCAGTAGTAGAGGCACAGAGGTGGAATCAGAGTCCATAGCTAGTAGAAGCCCTGAGGTCCAGCAGTAGAGGCACGGAGGTGGAATCAGAGTCCATAGCTAGTAGAAGGCCCGAGGTCCAGTAGTAGAGGCACAGAGTTGGAATCAGAGTCCATAGCTAGTAGAAGCCCTGAGGTCCAGTAGTAGAGGCACAGAGGTGGAATCAGAGTCCATAGCTAGTAGAGCCCTGAGGTCCAGTAGTAGAGACACAGAGGTGGAATCAGAGTCCATAGCTAGTAGAAGCCCTGAGGTCCAGTAGTAGAGGCACAGAGGTGGAATCAGAGTCCATAGCTAGTAGAGCCCTGAGGTCCAGTAGTAGAGACACAGAGGTGGAATCAGAGTCTATAGCTAGTAGAAGCCCTGAGGTCCAGTAGTAGAGGAACAGAGGTGGAATGAGAGTCCATAGCTGGTAGAAGCCCTGAGGTCCAGTAGTAGAGGCATGGAGGTGGAATCAGAGTCCATAGCTAGTAGAGCCCTGAGGTCCAGTAGTAGAGGCACAGAGGTGGAATCAGAGTCCATAGCTAGTAGAAGCCCTGAGGTCCAGTAGTAGACGCACGAAGGTGGAATCAGAGTCCATAGCTAGTAGAAGCCCTGAGGTCCAGTAATAGAGGCACAGAGGTGGAATCAGAGTCCATAGCTAGTAGAAGCCCTGAGGTCCAGTAGTAGAGGCACAGAGGTGGAATCAGAGTCCATAGCTAGTAGAAGGCCCGAGGTCCAGTAGTAGAGGCACAGAGTTGGAATCAGAGTCCATAGCTAGTAGAAGCCCTGAGGTCCAGTAGTAGAGGCACAGAGGTGGAATCAGAGTCCATAGCTAGTAGAGCCCTGAGGTCCAGTAGTAGAGACACAGAGGTGGAATCAGAGTCTATAGCTAGTAGAAGCCCTGAGGTCCAGTAGTAGAGGAACAGAGGTGGAATCAGAGTCCAAAGCTAGTAGAAGCCCTGAGGTCCAGTAGTAGAGGCACGGAGGTGGAATCAGAGTCCATAGCTAGTAGAGCCCTGAGGTCCAGTAGTAGAGGCACGGAGGTGGAATCAGAGTCCATAGCTAGTAGAAGCCCTGAGGTCCAGCAGTAGAGGCACGGAGGTGGAATCAGAGTCCATAGATAGTAGAAGCCCTGAGGTCCAGTAGTAGAGGCACGGAGGTGGAATCAGAGTCCATAGCTAGTAGAGCCCTGAGGTCCAGTAGTAGAGGCACGGAGGTGGAATCAGAGTCCATAGCTAGTAGAAGCCCTGAGGTCCAGTAGTAGAGGCACAGAGGTGGAAATAGAGTCCATAGCTAGTAGAGCCCTGAGGTCCAGTAGTAGAGGCACAGAGGTGGAATCAGAGTCCATAGCTAGTAGAAGCCCTGAGGTCCAGTAGTAGAGGCACAGAGGTGGAATCAGAGTCCATAGCTAGCAGAGCCCTGAGGTCCAGTAGTAGAGGCACAGAGGTCGAATCAGAGTCCATAGCTAGTAGAAGCCCTGAGGTCCAGTAGTAGAGGCACAGAGGTGGAATCAGAGTCCATAGCTAGTAGAGCCCTGAGGTCCAGTAGTAGAGGCACAGAGGTGGAATCAGAGTCCATAGCTAGTAGAAGCCCTGAGGTCGAGTAGTAGAGACACAGAGGTGGAATCAGAGTCCATAGCTAGCAGAGCCCTGAGGTCCAGTAGTAGAGGGACAGAGGTCGAATCAGAGTCCATAGCTAGTAGAAGCCCTGAAGTCCAGTAGTAGAGGCACAGAGGTGGAATCAGAGTCCATAGCTAGTAGAAGCCCTGAGGTCCAGTAGTAGAGGCACGGAGGTAGAATCAGAGTCCATAGCTAGTAGAGCCCTGAGGTCCAGTAGTAGAGGAACAGAGGTGGAATCAGAGTCCATAGCTAGTAGAAGCCCTGAGGTCCAGCAGTAGAGGCATGGAGGTGGAATCAGAGTCAATAGCTAGTAGAAGCCCTGAGGTCCAGTAGTAGAGGCACAGAGGTGGAATCAGAGTCCATAGCTAGTAGAAGCCCTGAGGTCCAGTAGTAGAGGCACGGAGGTGGAATCAGAGTCCATAGCTAGTAGAAGGCCCGAGGTCCAGTAGTAGAGGCACAGAGTTGGAATCAGAGTCCATAGCTAGTAGAAGCCCTGAGGTCCAGTAGTAGAGGCACAGAGGTTGAATCAGAGTCCATAGCTAGTAGAGCCCTGAGGTCCAGTGGTAGAGACACAGAGGTGGAATCAGAGTCTAAAGCTAGTAGAAGCCCTGAGGTCCAGTAGTAGAGGAACAGAGGTGGAATCAGAGTCCAAAGCTAGTAGAAGCCCTGAGGTCCAGTAGTAGAGGCACGGAGGTGGAATCAGAGTCCATAGCTAGTAGAGCCCTGAGGTCCAGTAGTAGAGGCACGGAGGTGGAATCAGAGTCCATAGCTATTAGAAGCCCTGAGGTCCAGCAGTAGAGGCACGGAGGTGGAATCAGAGTCCATAGATAGTAGAAGCCCTGAGGTCCAGTAGTAGAGGCACGGAGGTGGAATCAGAGTCCATAGCTAGTAGAGCCCTGTGGTCCAGTAGTAGAGGCACGGAGGTGGAATCAGAGTCCATAGCTAGTAGAAGGCCTGAGGTCCAGTAGTAGAGGCACAGAGTTGGAATCAGAGTCCATAGCTAGTAGAAGCCCTGAGGTCCAGTAGTAGAGGCACAGAGGTGGAATCAGAGTCCATAGCTAGTAGAGCCCTGAGGTCCAGTAGTAGAGACACAGAGGTGGAATCAGAGTCTATAGCTAGTAGAAGCCCTGAGGTCCAGTAGTAGAGGAACAGAGGTGGAATCAGAGTCCATAGCTAGTAGAAGCCCTGAGGTCCAGCAGTAGAGGCATGGAGGTGGAATCAGAGTCCATAGCTAGTACAAGCCCTGAGGTCCAGTAGTAGAGGCACAGAGGTGGAATCAGAGTCCATAGCTAGTAGAAGCCCTGAGGTCCAGCAGTAGAGGCACGGAGGTGGAATCAGAGTCCATAGCTAGTAGAAGGCCCGAGGTCCAGTAGTAGAGGCACAGAGTTGGAATCAGAGTCCATAGCTAGTAGAAGCCCTGAGGTCCAGTAGTAGAGGCACAGAGGTGGAATCAGAGTCCATAGCTAGTAGAGCCCTGAGGTCCAGTAGTAGAGACACAGAGGTGGAATCAGAGTCCATAGCTAGTAGAAGCCCTGAGGTCCAGTAGTAGAGGCACAGAGGTGGAATCAGAGTCCATAGCTAGTAGAGCCCTGAGGTCCAGTAGTAGAGACACAGAGGTGGAATCAGAGTCTATAGCTAGTAGAAGCCCTGAGGTCCAGTAGTAGAGGAACAGAGGTGGAATGAGAGTCCATAGCTAGTAGAAGCCCTGAGGTCCAGTAGTAGAGGCATGGAGGTGGAATCAGAGTCCATAGCTAGTAGAGCCCTGAGGTCCAGTAGTAGAGGCACAGAGGTGGAATCAGAGTCCATAGCTAGTAGAAGCCCTGAGGTCCAGTAGTAGACGCACGAAGGTGGAATCAGAGTCCATAGCTAGTAGAAGCCCTGAGGTCCAGTAATAGAGGCACAGAGGTGGAATCAGAGTCCATAGCTAGTAGAAGCCCTGAGGTCCAGTAGTAGAGGCACAGAGGTGGAATCAGAGTCCATAGCTAGTAGAAGGCCCGAGGTCCAGTAGTAGAGGCACAGAGTTGGAATCAGAGTCCATAGCTAGTAGAAGCCCTGAGGTCCAGTAGTAGAGGCACAGAGGTGGAATCAGAGTCCATAGCTAGTAGAGCCCTGAGGTCCAGTAGTAGAGACACAGAGGTGGAATCAGAGTCTATAGCTAGTAGAAGCCCTGAGGTCCAGTAGTAGAGGAACAGAGGTGGAATCAGAGTCCAAAGCTAGTAGAAGCCCTGAGGTCCAGTAGTAGAGGCACGGAGGTGGAATCAGAGTCCATAGCTAGTAGAGCCCTGAGGTCCAGTAGTAGAGGCACGGAGGTGGAATCAGAGTCCATAGCTAGTAGAAGCCCTGAGGTCCAGCAGTAGAGGCACGGAGGTGGAATCAGAGTCCATAGATAGTAGAAGCCCTGAGGTCCAGTAGTAGAGGCACGGAGGTGGAATCAGAGTCCATAGCTAGTAGAGCCCTGAGGTCCAGTAGTAGAGGCACGGAGGTGGAATCAGAGTCCATAGCTAGTAGAAGCCCTGAGGTCCAGTAGTAGAGGCACAGAGGTGGAATCAGAGTCCATAGCTAGTAGAGCCCTGAGGTCCAGTAGTGGAGGCACAGAGGTGGAATCAGAGTCCATAGCTAGTAGAAGCCCTGAGGTCCAGTAGTAGAGGCACAGAGGTGGAATCAGAGTCCATAGCTAGCAGAGCCCTGAGGTCCAGTAGTAGAGGCACAGAGGTCGAATCAGAGTCCATAGCTAGTAGAAGCCCTGAGGTCCAGTAGTAGAGGCACAGAGGTGGAATCAGAGTCCATAGCTAGTAGAGCCCTGAGGTCCAGTAGTAGAGGCACAGAGGTGGAATCAGAGTCCATAGCTAGTAGAAGCCCTGAGGTCGAGTAGTAGAGACACAGAGGTGGAATCAGAGTCCATAGCTAGCAGAGCCCTGAGGTCCAGTAGTAGAGGGACAGAGGTCGAATCAGAGTCCATAGCTAGTAGAAGCCCTGAAGTCCAGTAGTAGAGGCACAGAGGTGGAATCAGAGTCCATAGCTAGTAGAAGCCCTGAGGTCCAGTAGTAGAGGCACGGAGGTAGAATCAGAGTCCATAGCTAGTAGAGCCCTGAGGTCCAGTAGTAGAGGAACAGAGGTGGAATCAGAGTCCATAGCTAGTAGAAGCCCTGAGGTCCAGCAGTAGAGGCATGGAGGTGGAATCAGAGTCAATAGCTAGTAGAAGCCCTGAGGTCCAGTAGTAGAGGCACAGAGGTGGAATCAGAGTCCATAGCTAGTAGAAGCCCTGAGGTCCAGTAGTAGAGGCACGGAGGTGGAATCAGAGTCCATAGCTAGTAGAAGGCCCGAGGTCCAGTAGTAGAGGCACAGAGTTGGAATCAGAGTCCATAGCTAGTAGAAGCCCTGAGGTCCAGTAGTAGAGGCACAGAGGTTGAATCAGAGTCCATAGCTAGTAGAGCCCTGAGGTCCAGTGGTAGAGACACAGAGGTGGAATCAGAGTCTATAGCTAGTAGAAGCCCTGAGGTCCAGTAGTAGAGGAACAGAGGTGGAATCAGAGTCCAAAGCTAGTAGAAGCCCTGAGGTCCAGTAGTAGAGGCACGGAGGTGGAATCAGAGTCCATAGCTAGTAGAGCCCTGAGGTCCAGTAGTACAGGCACGGAGGTGGAATCAGAGTCCATAGCTAGTAGAAGGCCTGAGGTCCAGTAGTAGAGGCACAGAGTTGGAATCAGAGTCCATAGCTAGTAGAAGCCCTGAGGTCCAGTAGTAGAGGCACAGAGGTGGAATCAGAGTCCATAGCTAGTAGAGCCCTGAGGTCCAGTAGTAGAGACACAGAGGTGGAATCAGAGTCTATAGCTAGTAGAAGCCCTGAGGTCCAGTAGTAGAGGAACAGAGGTGGAATCAGAGTCCATAGCTAGTAGAAGCCCTGAGGTCCAGTAGTAGAGGCGCGGAGGTGGAATCAGAGTCCATAGCTAGTAGAGCCCTGAGGTCCAGTAGTAGAGGCACGGAGGTGGAATCAGAGTCCATAGCTAGTAGAAGCCCTGAGGTCCAGTAGTAGACGCACGAAGGTGGAATCAGAGTCCATAGCTAGTAGAAGCCCTGAGGTCCAGTAATAGAGGCACAGAGGTGGAATCAGAGTCCATAGCTAGTAGAAGCCCTGAGGTCCAGTAGTAGAGGCACAGAGGTGGAATCAGAGTCCATAGCTAGTAGAAGGCCCGAGGTCCAGTAGTAGAGGCACAGAGTTGGAATCAGAGTCCATAGCTAGTAGAAGCCCTGAGGTCCAGTAGTAGAGGCACAGAGGTGGAATCAGAGTCCATAGCTAGTAGAGCCCTGAGGTCCAGTAGTAGAGGCACGGAGGTGGAATCAGAGTCCATAGCTAGTAGAAGCCCTGAGGTCCAGCAGTAGAGGCACGGAGGTGGAATCAGAGTCCATAGATAGTAGAAGCCCTGAGGTCCAGTAGTAGAGGCACGGAGGTGGAATCAGAGTCCATAGCTAGTAGAGCCCTGAGGTCCAGTAGTAGAGGCACGGAGGTGGAATCAGAGTCCATAGCTAGTAGAAGCCCTGAGGTCCAGTAGTAGAGGCACAGAGGTGGAATCAGAGTCCATAGCTAGTAGAGCCCTGAGGTCCAGTAGTAGAGGCACAGAGGTGGAATCAGAGTCCATAGCTAGTAGAAGCCCTGAGGTCCAGTAGTAGAGGCACAGAGGTGGAATCAGAGTCCATAGCTAGCAGAGCCCTGAGGTCCAGTAGTAGAGGCACAGAGGTCGAATCAGAGTCCATAGCTAGTAGAAGCCCTGAGGTCCAGTAGTAGAGGCACAGAGGTGGAATCAGAGTCCATAGCTAGTAGAGCCCTGAGGTCCAGTAGTAGAGGCACAGAGGTGGAATCAGAGTCCATAGCTAGTAGAAGCCCTGAGGTCGAGTAGTAGAGACACAGAGGTGGAATCAGAGTCCATAGCTAGCAGAGCCCTGAGGTCCAGTAGTAGAGGGACAGAGGTCGAATCAGAGTCCATAGCTAGTAGAAGCCCTGAAGTCCAGTAGTAGAGGCACAGAGGTGGAATCAGAGTCCATAGCTAGTAGAAGCCCTGAGGTCCAGTAGTAGAGGCACGGAGGTAGAATCAGAGTCCATAGCTAGTAGAGCCCTGAGGTCCAGTAGTAGAGGAACAGAGGTGGAATCAGAGTCCATAGCTAGTAGAAGCCCTGAGGTCCAGCAGTAGAGGCATGGAGGTGGAATCAGAGTCAATAGCTAGCAGAAGCCCTGAGGTCCAGTAGTAGAGGCACAGAGGTGGAATCAGAGTCCATAGCTAGTAGAAGCCCTGAGGTCCAGTAGTAGAGGCACGGAGGTGGAATCAGAGTCCATAGCTAGTAGAAGGCCCGAGGTCCAGTAGTAGAGGCACAGAGTTGGAATCAGAGTCCATAGCTAGTAGAAGCCCTGAGGTCCAGTAGTAGAGGCACAGAGGTTGAATCAGAGTCCATAGCTAGTAGAGCCCTGAGGTCCAGTGGTAGAGACACAGAGGTGGAATCAGAGTCTATAGCTAGTAGAAGCCCTGAGGTCCAGTAGTAGAGGAACAGAGGTGGAATCAGAGTCCAAAGCTAGTAGAAGCCCTGAGGTCCAGTAGTAGAGGCACGGAGGTGGAATCAGAGTCCATAGCTAGTAGAGCCCTGAGGTCCAGTAGTACAGGCACGGAGGTGGAATCAGAGTCCATAGCTAGTAGAAGCCCTGAGGTCCAGCAGTAGAGGCACGGAGGTGGAATCAGAGTCCATAGATAGTAGAAGCCCTGAGGTCCAGTAGTAGAGGCACGGAGGTGGAATCAGAGTCCATAGCTAGTAGAGCCCTGAGGTCCAGTAGTAGAGGCACGGAGGTGGAATCAGAGTCCATAGCTAGTAGAAGGCCTGAGGTCCAGTAGTAGAGGCACAGAGTTGGAATCAGAGTCCATAGCTAGTAGAAGCCCTGAGGTCCAGTAGTAGAGGCACAGAGGTGGAATCAGAGTCCATAGCTAGTAGAGCCCTGAGGTCCAGTAGTAGAGACACAGAGGTGGAATCAGAGTCTATAGCTAGTAGAAGCCCTGAGGTCCAGTAGTAGAGGAACAGAGGTGGAATCAGAGTCCATAGCTAGTAGAAGCCCTGAGGTCCAGTAGTAGAGGCGCGGAGGTGGAATCAGAGTCCATAGCTAGTAGAGCCCTGAGGTCCAGTAGTAGAGGCACGGAGGTGGAATCAGAGTCCATAGCTAGTAGAAGCCCTGAGGTCCAGTAGTAGACGCACGAAGGTGGAATCAGAGTCCATAGCTAGTAGAAGCCCTGAGGTCCAGTAATAGAGGCACAGAGGTGGAATCAGAGTCCATAGCTAGTAGAAGCCCTGAGGTCCAGTAGTAGAGGCACAGAGGTGGAATCAGAGTCCATAGCTAGTAGAAGGCCCGAGGTCCAGTAGTAGAGGCACAGAGTTGGAATCAGAGTCCATAGCTAGTAGAAGCCCTGAGGTCCAGTAGTAGAGGCACAGAGGTGGAATCAGAGTCCATAGCTAGTAGAGCCCTGAGGTCCAGTAGTAGAGACACAGAGGTGGAATCAGAGTCTATAGCTAGTAGAAGCCCTGAGGTCCAGTAGTAGAGGAACAGAGGTGGAATCAGAGTCCAAAGCTAGTAGAAGCCCTGAGGTCCAGTAGTAGAGGCACGGAGGTGGAATCAGAGTCCATAGCTAGTAGAGCCCTGAGGTCCAGTAGTAGAGGCACGGATGTAGAATCAGAGTCCATAGCTAGTAGAAGCCCTGAGGTCCAGCAGTAGAGGCACGGAGGTGGAATCAGAGTCCATAGATAGTAGAAGCCCTGAGGTCCAGTAGTAGAGGCACGGAGGTGGAATCAGAGTCCATAGCTAGTAGAGCCCTGAGGTCCAGTAGTAGAGGCACGGAGGTGGAATCAGAGTCCATAGCTAGTAGAAGCCCTGAGGTCCAGTAGTAGAGCCACAGAGGTGGAATCAGAGTCCATAGCTAGTAGAGCCATGAGGTCCAGTAGTAGAGGCACAGAGGTAGAATCAGAGTCCATAGCTAGTAGAAGCCCTGAGGTCCAGTAGTAGAGGCACAGAGGTGGAATCAGAGTCCATAGCTAGCAGAGCCCTGAGGTCCAGTAGTAGAGGCACAGAGGTGGAATCAGAGTCCATAGCTAGTAGAGCCTTGAGGTCCAGTAGTAGAGGCACAGAGGTGGAATCAGAGTCCATAGCTAGTAGAAGCCCTGAGGTCGAGTAGTAGAGGCACAGAGGTGGAATCAGAGTCCATAGCTAGCAGAGCCCTGAGGTCCAGTAGTAGAGGGACAGAGGTCGAATCAGAGTCCATAGCTAGTAGAAGCCCTGAAGTCCAGTAGTAGAGGCACAGAGGTGGAATCAGAGTCCATAGCTAGTAGAAGCCCTGAGGTCCAGTAGTAGAGGCACAGAGGTGGAATCAGAGTCCATAGCTAGTAGAGCCCTGAGGTCCAGTAGTAGAGGCACAGAGGTGGAATCAGAGTCCGTAGCTAGTAGAAGCCCTGAGGTCCAGTAGTAGAGGCACAGAGGTGGAATCAGAGTCCATAGCTAGTAGAAGCCCTGAGGTCCAGTAGTAGAGGCACAGAGGTGGAATCAGAGTCGATAGCTAGTAGAAGCCCTGAGGTCCAGCAGTAGAGGCACGGAGGTGGAATCAGAGTCCATAGCTAGTAGAAGGCCCGAGGTCCAGTAGTAGAGGCACAGAGTTGGAATCAGAGTCCATAGCTAGTAGAAGCCCTGAGGTCCAGTAGTAGAGGCACAGAGGTGGAATCAGAGTCCATAGCTAGTAGAGCCCTGAGGTCCAGTAGTAGAGACACAGAAGTGGAATCAGAGTCTATAGCTAGTAGAAGCCCTGAGGTCCAGCAGTAGAGGAACAGAGGTGGAATCAGAGTCCAAAGCTAGTAGAAGCCCTGAGGTCCAGTAGTAGGGGCACGGAGGTGGAATCAGAGTCCATAGCTAGTAGAGCCCTGAGGTCCAGCAGTAGAGGCACGGAGGTGGAATCAGAGTCGATAGCTAGTAGAAGCCCTGAGGTCCAGCAGTAGAGGCACGGAGGTGGAATCAGAGTCCATAGATAGTAGAAGCCCTGAGGTCCAGTAGTAGAGGCACGGAGGTGGAATCAGAGTCCATAGCTAGTAGAGCCCTGAGGTCCAGTAGTAGAGGCACGGAGGTGGAATCAGAGTCCATAGCTAGTAGAAGCCCTGAGGTCCAGTAGTAGAGGCACAGAGGTGGAATCAGAGTCCATAGCTAGTAGAGCCCTGAGGTCCAGTAGTAGAGGCACAGAGGTGGAATCAGAGTCCATAGCTAGTAGAAGCCCTGAGGTCCAGTAGTAGAGGCACAGAGGTGGAATCAGAGTCCATAGCTAGCAGAGCCCTGAGGTCCAGTAGTAGAGGCACAGAGTTCGAATCAGAGTCCATAGCTAGTAGAAGCCCTGAGGTCCAGTAGTAGAGGCACAGAGGTGGAATCAGAGTCCATAGCTAGTAGAGCCCTGAGGTCCAGTAGTAGAGGCACAGAGGTGGAATCAGAGTCCATAGCTAGTAGAAGCCCTGAGGTCGAGTAGTAGAGACACAGAGGTGGAATCAGAGTCCATAGCTAGCAGAGCCCTGAGGTCCAGTAGTAGAGGGACAGAGGTCGAATCAGAGTCCATAGCTAGTAGAAGCCCTGAAGTCCAGTAGTAGAGGCACAGAGGTGGAATCAGAGTCCATAGCTAGTAGAAGCCCTGAGGTCCAGTAGTAGAGACACAGAGGTGGAATCAGAGTCCAAAGCTAGTAGAAGCCCTGAGGTCCAGTAGTAGAGGCACGGAGGTGGAATCAGAGTCCATAGCTAGTAGAGCCCTGAGGTCCAGTAGTAGAGGCACGGAGGTGGAATCAGAGTCCATAGCTAGTAGAAGCCCTGAGGTCCAGCAGTAGAGGCACGGAGGTGGAATCAGAGTCCATAGATAGTAGAAGCCCTGAGGTCCAGTAGTAGAGGCACAGAGTTGGAATCAGAGTCCATAGCTAGTAGAAGCCCTGAGGTCCAGTAGTAGAGGCACAGAGGTGGAATCAGAGTCCATAGCTAGTAGAGCCCTGAGGTCCAGTAGTAGAGACACAGAGGTGGAATCAGAGTCTATAGCTATTAGAAGCCCTGAGGTCCAGTAGTAGAGGAACAGAGGTGGAATCAGAGTCCAAAGCTAGTAGAAGCCCTGAGGTCCAGTAGTAGAGGCACGGAGGTGGAATCAGAGTCCATAGCTAGTAGAGCCCTGAGGTCCAGTAGTAGAGGCACGGAGGTGGAATCAGAGTCCATAGCTAGTAGAGCCCTGAGGTCCAGTAGTAGAGGCACAGAGGTGGAATCAGAGTCCATAGCTAGTAGAAGCCCTGAGGTCCAGTAGTAGAGGCACAGAGGTGGAATCAGAGTCCAAAGCTAGTAGAAGCCCTGAGGTCCAGTAGTAGAGGCACGGAGGTGGAATCAGAGTCCATAGCTAGTAGAGCCCTGAGGTCCAGTAGTAGAGGCACGGAGGTGGAATCAGAGTCCATAGCTAGTAGAGCCCTGAGGTCCAGTAGTAGAGGCACGGAGGTGGAATCAGAGTCCATAGCTAGTAGAGCCCTGAGGTCCAGTAGTAGAGGCACGGAGGTGGAATCAGAGTCCATAGCTAGTAGAAGCCCTGAGGTCCAGCAGTAGAGGCACGGAGGTGGAATCAGAGTCCATAGATAGTAGAAGCCCTGAGGTCCAGTAGTAGAGGCACGGAGGTGGAATCAGAGTCCATAGCTAGTAGAGCCCTGAGGTCCAGTAGTAGAGGCACGGAGGTGGAATCAGAGTCCATAGCTAGTAGAAGCCCTGAGGTCCAGTAGTAGAGGCACAGAGGTGGAATCAGAGTCCATAGCTAGTAGAGCCCTGAGGTCCAGTAGTAGAGGCACAGAGGTGGAATCAGAGTCCATAGCTAGTAGAAGCCCTGAGGTCCAGTAGTAGAGGCACAGAGGTGGAATCAGAGTCCATAGCTAGCAGAGCCCTGAGGTCCAGTAGTAGAGGCACAGAGGTCGAATCAGAGTCCATAGCTAGTAGAAGCCCTGAGGTCCAGTAGTAGAGGCACAGAGGTGGAATCAGAGTCCATAGCTAGTAGAGCCCTGAGGTCCAGTAGTAGAGGCACAGAGGTGGAATCAGAGTCCATAGCTAGTAGAAGCCCTGAGGTCGAGTAGTAGAGACACAGAGGTGGAATCAGAGTCCATAGCTAGCAGAGCCCTGAGGTCCAGTAGTAGAGGGACAGAGGTCGAATCAGAGTCCATAGCTAGTAGAAGCCCTGAAGTCCAGTAGTAGAGGCACAGAGGTGGAATCAGAGTCCATAGCTAGTAGAAGCCCTGAGGTCCAGTAGTAGAGGCACGGAGGTAGAATCAGAGTCCATAGCTAGTAGAGCCCTGAGGTCCAGTAGTAGAGGAACAGAGGTGGAATCAGAGTCCATAGCTAGTAGAAGCCCTGAGGTCCAGCAGTAGAGGCATGGAGGTGGAATCAGAGTCAATAGCTAGTAGAAGCCCTGAGGTCCAGTAGTAGAGGCACAGAGGTGGAATCAGAGTCCATAGCTAGTAGAAGCCCTGAGGTCCAGTAGTAGAGGCACGGAGGTGGAATCAGAGTCCATAGCTAGTAGAAGGCCCGAGGTCCAGTAGTAGAGGCACAGAGTTGGAATCAGAGTCCATAGCTAGTAGAAGCCCTGAGGTCCAGTAGTAGAGGCACAGAGGTTGAATCAGAGTCCATAGCTAGTAGAGCCCTGAGGTCCAGTAGTAGAGACACAGAGGTGGAATCAGAGTCCATAGCTAGTAGAAGCCCTGAGGTCCAGTAGTAGAGGAACAGAGGTGGAATCAGAGTCCAAAGCTAGTAGAAGCCCTGAGGTCCAGTAGTAGAGGCACGGAGGTGGAATCAGAGTCCATAGCTAGTAGAGCCCTGAGGTCCAGTAGTAGAGGCACGGAGGTGGAATCAGAGTCCATAGCTAGTAGAAGCCCTGAGGTCCAGCAGTAGAGGCACGGAGGTGGAATCAGAGTCCATATATAGTAGAAGCCCTGAGGTCCAGTAGTAGAGGCACGGAGGTGGAATCAGAGTCCATAGCTAGTAGAGCCCTGAGGTCCAGTAGTAGAGGCACGGAGGTGGAATCAGAGTCCATAGCTAGTAGAAGGCCTGAGGTCCAGTAGTAGAGGCACAGAGTTGGAATCAGAGTCCATAGCTAGTAGAAGCCCTGAGGTCCAGTAGTAGAGGCACAGAGGTGGAATCAGAGTCCATAGCTAGTAGAGCCCTGAGGTCCAGTAGTAGAGACACAGAGGTGGAATCAGAGTCTATAGCTAGTAGAAGCCCTGAGGTCCAGTAGTAGAGGAACAGAGGTGGAATCAGAGTCCATAGCTAGTAGAAGCCCTGAGGTCCAGTAGTAGAGGCACGGAGGTGGAATCAGAGTCCATAGCTAGTAGAGCCCTGAGGTCCAGTAGTAGAGGCACGGAGGTGGAATCAGAGTCCATAGCTAGTAGAAGCCCTGAGGTCCAGTAGTAGACGCACGAAGGTGGAATCAGAGTCCATAGCTAGTAGAAGCCCTGAGGTCCAGTAGTAGAGGCACAGAGGTGGAATCAGAGTCCATAGCTAGTAGAAGCCCTGAGGTCCAGTAGTAGAGGCACGGAGGTGGAATCAGAGTCCATAGCTAGTAGAAGGCCCGAGGTCCAGTAGTAGAGGCACAGAGTTGGAATCAGAGTCCATAGCTAGTAGAAGCCCTGAGGTCCAGTAGTAGAGGCACAGAGGTTGAATCAGAGTCCATAGCTAGTAGAGCCCTGAGGTCCAGTAGTAGAGACACAGAGGTGGAATCAGAGTCTATAGCTAGTAGAAGCCCTGAGGTCCAGTAGTAGAGGAACAGAGGTGGAATCAGAGTCCAAAGCTAGTAGAAGCCCTGAGGTCCAGTAGTAGAGGCACGGAGGTGGAATCAGAGTCCATAGCTAGTAGAGCCCTGAGGTCCAGTAGTAGAGGCACGGAGGTGGAATCAGAGTCCATAGCTAGTAGAAGCCCTGAGGTCCAGCAGTAGAGGCACGGAGGTGGAATCAGAGTCCATAGATAGTAGAAGCCCTGAGGTCCAGTAGTAGAGGCACGGAGGTGGAATCAGAGTCCATAGCTAGTAGAGCCCTGAGGTCCAGTAGTAGAGGCACGGAGGTGGAATCAGAGTCCATAGCTAGTAGAAGGCCTGAGGTCCAGTAGTAGAGGCACAGAGTTGGAATCAGAGTCCATAGCTAGTAGAAGCCCTGAGGTCCAGTAGTAGAGGCACAGAGGTGGAATCAGAGTCCATAGCTAGTAGAGCCCTGAGGTCCAGTAGTAGAGGCACGGAGGTGGAATCAGAGTCCATAGCTAGTAGAAGCCCTGAGGTCCAGTAGTAGAGGCACGGAGGTGGAATCAGAGTCCATAGCTAGCAGAGCCCTGAGGTCCAGTAGTAGAGGCACAGAGGTGGAATCAGAGTCCATAGCTAGTAGATCCCTGAGGTCCAGTAGTAGAGGCACAGAGGTGGAATCAGAGTCCATAGCTAGTAGAAGCCCTTAGGTCCAGTAGTAGAGGCACAGAGGTGGAATCAGAGTCCATAGCTAGTAGAAGCCCTGAGGTCCAGTAGTAGAGGAAAAGAGGTGGAATCAGAGTCCATAGCTAGTAGAAGCCCTGAGGTCCAGTAGTAGAGGCACAGAGGTGGAATCAGAGTCCAACGCTAGTAGAAGCCCTGAGGTCCAGTAGTAGAGGCACAGAGGTCGAATCAGAGTCCATAGCTAGTAGAAGCCCTGATGTCCAGTAGTAGAGGCACAGAGGTGGAATCAGAGTCCAACGCTAGTAGAAGCCCTGAGGTCCAGTAGTAGAGGCACAGAGGTGGAATCAGAGTCCATAGCTAGTAGAAGCCCTGAGGTCCAGTAGTAGAGGCACAGAGGTGGAATCAGAGTCCATAGCTAGTAGAAGCACTGAGGTCCAGTAGTAGAGGCACAGAGGTGGAATCAGAGTCCATAGCTAGTAGAAGCCCTGATGTCCAGTAGTAGAGGCACAGAGGTGGAATCAGAGTCCATAGCTAGTAGAGCCCTGAGGTCCAGTAGTAGAGGCACAGAGGTGGAATCAGAGTCCATAGCTAGTAGAAGCCCTGAGGTCCAGCAGTAGAGGCACGGAGGTGGAATCAGAGTCCATAGCTAGTAGAAGGCCTGAGGTCCAGTAGTAGAGGCACAGAGTTGGAATCAGAGTCCATAGCTAGTAGAAGCCCTGAGGTCCAGTAGTAGAGGCACAGAGGTGGAATCAGAGTCCATAGCTAGTAGAGCCCTGAGGTCCAGTAGTAGAGACACAGAGGTGGAATCAGAGACTATAGCTAGTAGAAGCCCTGAGGTCCAGTAGTAGAGGAACAGAGGTGGAATCAGAGTCCATAGCTAGTAGAAGCCCTGAGGTCCAGTAGTAGAGACACGGAGGTGGAATCAGAGTCCATAGCTAGTAGAGCCCTGAGGTCCAGTAGTAGAGGCACGGAGGTGGAATCAGAGTCCATAGCTAGTAGAAGCCCTGAGGTCCAGCAGTAGAGGCACGGAGGTGGAATCAGAGTCCATAGCTAGTAGAAGCCCTGAGGTCCAGTAGTAGACGCACGAAGGTGGAATCAGAGTCCATAGCTAGTAGAAGCCCTGAGGTCCAGTAATAGAGGCACAGAGGTGGAATCAGAGTCCATAGCTAGTAGAAGCCCTGAGGTCCAGTAGTAGAGGCACAGAGGTGGAATCAGAGTCCATAGCTAGTAGAGCCCTGAGGTCCAGTAGTAGAGGCACAGAGGTGGAATCAGAGTCTATAGCTAGTAGAAGCCCTGAGGTCCAGTAGTAGAGGAACAGAGGTGGAATCAGAGTCCATAGCTAGTAGAAGCCCTGAGGTCCAGTAGTAGAGGCACGGAGGTGGAATCAGAGTCCATAGCTAGTAGAGCCCTGAGGTCCAGTAGTAGAGGCACGGAGGTGGAATCAGAGTTAATAGCTAGTAGAAGCCCTGAGGTCCAGCAGTAGAGGCACGGAGGTGGAATCAGAGTCCATAGCTAGTAGAAGCCCTGAGGTCCAGTAGTAGATGCACGAAGGTGGAATCAGAGTCCATAGCTAGTAGAAGCCCTGAGGTCCAGTAATAGAGGCACAGAGGTGGAATCAGAGTCCATAGCTAGTAGAAGCCCTGAGGTCCAGTAGTAGAGGCACAGAGGTGGAATCAGAGTCCATAGCTAGTAGAAGCCCTGAGGTCCAGTAGTAGAGGCACAGAGGTGGAATCAGAGTCCATAGCTAGTAGAAGCCCTGAGGTCCAGTAGTAGAGGCACAGAGGCGGAATCAGAGTCCATAGGTAGTAGAAGCCCTGAGGTCCAGTAGTAGAGGCACGGAGGTGGAATCAGAGTCCATAGCTAGTAGAAGCCCTGAGGTCCAGTAGTAGAGGAACAGAGGTGGAATCCGAGTCCATAGCTAGTAGAAGCCCTGAGGTCCAGTAGTAGAGGCACAGAGGTGGAATCAGAGTCCATAGCTAGTAGAAGCCCTGAGGTCCAGTAGTAGAGGCACAGAGGTGGAATCAGAGTCCAACGCTAGTAGAAGCCCTGAGGTCCAGTAGTAGAGGCACAGAGGTGGAATCAGAGTCCATAGCTAGTAGAAGCCCTGAGGTCCAGTAGTAGAGGAACAGAGGTGGAATCAGAGTCCATAGCTAGTAGAAGCCCTGAGGTCCAGTAGTAGAGGCACAGAGGTGGAATCAGAGTCCATAGCTAGTAGAAGCCCTGAGGTCCAGTAGTAGAGGCACAGAGGTGGAATCAGAGTCCATAGGTAGTAGAAGCCCTGAGGTCCAGTAGTAGAGGCACAGAGGTAGAATCAGAGTCCATAGCTAGTAGAGCCCTGAGGTCCAGTAGTAGAGGCACAGAGGTGGAATCAGAGTCCAACGCTAGTAGAAGCCCTGAGGTCCAGCAGTAGAGGCACGGAGGTGGAATCAGAGTCCATAGCTAGTAGAAGGCCTGAGGTCCAGTAGTAGAGGCACAGAGTTGGAATCAGAGTCCATAGCTAGTAGAAGCCCTGAGGTCCAGTAATAGAGGCACAGAGGTGGAATCAGAGTCCATAGCTAGTAGAGCCCTGAGGTCCAGTAGTAGAGACACAGAGGTGGAATCAGAGTCTATAGCTAGTAGAAGCCCTGAGCTCCAGTAGTAGAGGAACAGAGGTGGAATCAGAGTCCATAGCTAGTAGAAGCCCGAGGTCCAGTAGTAGAGGCACGGAGGTGGAATCAGAGTCCATAGCTAGTAGAGCCCTGAGGTCCAGTAGTAGAGGCACGGAGGTGGAATCAGAGTCCATAGCTAGTAGAAGCCCTGAGGTCCAGCAGTAGAGGCACGGAGGTGGAATTAGAGTCCACAGCTAGTAGAAGCCCTGAGGTCCAGTAGTAGATGCACGAACGTGGAATCAGAGTCCATAGCTAGTAGAAGCCCTGAGGTCCAGTAATAGAGGCACAGAGGTGGAACCAGAGTCCATAGCTAGTAGAAGCCCTGAGGTCCAGTAGTAGAGGCACAGAGGTGGAATCAGAGTCCATAGCTAGTAGAAGCCCTGAGGTCCAGTAGTAGAGGCACGGAGGTGGAATCAGAGTCCATAGCTAGTAGAAGCCCTGAGGTCCAGTAGTAGAGGCACAGAGGTGGAACCAGAGTCCATAGCTAGTAGAAGCCTTGAGGTCCAGTAGTAGAGGCACAGAGGTGGAATCAGAGTCCATAGCTAGTAGAAGCCCTGAGGTCCAGTAGTAGAGGCACGGAGGTGGAATCAGAGTCCATAGCTAGTAGAAGCCCTGAGGTCCAGTAGTAGAGGCACGGAGGTGGAATCAGAGTCCATAGCTAGTAGAAGCCCTGAGGTCCAGTAATAGAGGCACAGAGGTGGAATCAGAGTCCATAGCTAGTAGAAGCCCTGAGGTCCAGTAGTAGAGGCACAGAGGTGGAATCAGAGTCCATAGCTAGTAGAAGCCCTGAGGTCCAGTAGTAGAGGCACAGAGGTGGAATCAGAGTCGATAGCTAGTAGAAGCCCTGAGGTCCAGTAGTAGAGGCACAGAGGTGGAATCAGAGTCCATAGGTAGTAGAAGCCCTGAGGTCCAGTAGTAGAGGCACGGAGGTGGAATCAGAGTCCATAGCTAGTAGAAGCCCTGAGGTCCAGTAGTAGAGGAACAGAGGTGGAATCCGAGTCCATAGCTAGTAGAAGCCCTGAGGTCCAGTAGTAGAGGCACAGAGGTGGAATCAGAGTCCATAGCTAGTAGAGCCCTGAGGTCCAGTAGTAGAGGCACAGAGGTGGAATCAGAGTCCATAGCTAGTAGAAGCCCTGAGGTCCAGTAGTAGAGGCACAGAGGTGGAATCAGAGTCCATAGCTAGTTGAGCCCTGAGGTCCAGTAGTAGAGGCACAGAGGTGGAATCAGAGTCCATAGCTAGTAGAAGCACTGAGGTCCAGTAGTAGAGGCACAGAGGTGGAATCAGAGTCCATAGCTAGTAGAAGCCCTGAGGTCCAGTAGTAGAGGCACAGAGGTGGAATCAGAGTCCATAGCTAGTAGAAGCCCTGAGGTCCAGTAGTAGAGGCACAGAGGTGGAATCAGAGTCGATAGCTAGTAGAAGCCCTGAGGTCCAGTAGTAGAGGCACAGAGGTGGAATCAGAGTCCATAGGTAGTAGAAGCCCTGAGGTCCAGTAGTAGAGGCACGGAGGTGGAATCAGAGTCCATAGCTAGTAGAAGCCCTGAGGTCCAGTAGTAGAGGCACAGAGGTGGAATCAGAGTCCATAGCTAGTAGAAGCCCTGAGGTCCAGTAGTAGAGGCACAGAGGTGGAATCAGAGTCGATAGCTAGTAGAAGCCCTGAGGTCCAGTAGTAGAGGCACAGAGGTGGAATCAGAGTCCATAGGTAGTAGAAGCCCTGAGGTCCAGTAGTAGAGGCACGGAGGTGGAATCAGAGTCCATAGCTAGTAGAAGCCCTGAGGTCCAGTAGTAGAGGAACAGAGGTGGAATCCGAGTCCATAGCTAGTAGAAGCCCTGAGGTCCAGTAGTAGAGGCACAGAGGTGGAATCAGAGTCCATAGCTAGTAGAGCCCTGAGGTCCAGTAGTAGAGGCACAGAGGTGGAATCAGAGTCCATAGCTAGTAGAAGCCCTGAGGTCCAGTAGTAGAGGCACAGAGGTGGAATCAGAGTCCATAGCTAGTTGAGCCCTGAGGTCCAGTAGTAGAGGCACAGAGGTGGAATCAGAGTCCATAGCTAGTAGAAGCACTGAGGTCCAGTAGTAGAGGCACAGAGGTGGAATCAGAGTCCAACGCTAGTAGAAGCCCTGAGGTCCAGTAGTAGAGGCACAGAGGTGGAATCAGAGTCCAACGCTAGTAGAAGCCCTGAGGTCCAGTAGTAGAGGCACAGAGGTGGAATCAGAGTCCATAGCTAGTAGAAGCCCTGAGGTCCAGTAGTAGAGGCACAGAGGTGGAATCAGAGTCCATAGCTAGTAGAAGCCCTGAGGTCCAGTAGTAGAGGAACAGAGGTGGAATCAGAGTCCATAGCTAGTAGAAGCCCTGAGGTCCAGTAGTAGAGGCACAGAGGTGGAATCAGAGTCCATAGCTAGTAGAAGCCCTGAGGTCCAGTAGTAGAGGCACAGAGGTGGAATCAGAGTCCATAGGTAGTAGAAGCCCTGAGGTCCAGTAGTAGAGGAACAGAGGTGGAATCAGAGTCCATAGCTAGTAGAAGCCCTGAGTTCCAGTAGTAGAGGCACAGAGGTGGAATCAGAGTCCATAGCTAGTAGAGCCCTGAGGTCCAGTAGTAGAGGCAGAGAGGTGGAATCAGAGTCCATAGCTAGTAGAGCCCTGAGGTCCAGTAGTAGAGGCACAGAGGTGGAATCAGAGTCCATAGCTAGTAGAAGCCCTGAGGTCCAGTAGTAGAGGCACAGAGGTGGACTCAGAGTCCATAGCTAGTAGAGCCCTGAGGTCCAGTAGTAGAGGCAGAGAGGTGGAATCAGAGTCCATAGCTAGTAGAGCCCTGAGGTCCAGTAGTAGAGGCACAGAGGTGGAATCAGAGTCCATAGCTAGTAGAAGCCCTGAGGTCCAGTAGTAGAGGCACAGAGGTGGACTCAGAGTCCATAGCTAGTAGAGCCCTGAGGTCCAGTAGTAGAGGGACAGAGGTGGAATCAGAGTCCGTAGCTAGTAGAAGCCCTGAGGTCCAGTAGTAGAGGCACAGAGGTGGAATCAGAGTCCATAGCTAGTAGAGCCCTGAGGTCCAGTAGTAGAGGCACAGAGGTGGAATCAGAGTCCATAGCTAGTAGAAGCCCTGAGGTCCAGTAGTAGAGGGACAGAGGTGGAATCAGAGTCCGTAGCTAGTAGAAGCCCTGAGGTCCAGTAGTAGAGGCACAGAGGTGGAATCAGAGTCCATAGCTAGTAGAGCCCTGAGGTCCAGTAGTAGAGGCACAGAGGTGGAATCAGAGTCCATAGCTAGTAGAAGCCCTGAGGTCCAGTAGTAGAGGCACAGAGGTGGAATCAGAGTCCATAGCTAGTAGAAGCCCTGAGGTCCAGTAGTAGAGGCACAGAGGTGGAATCAGAGTCCATAGCTAGTAGAAGCCCTGAGGTCCAGTAGTAGAGGCACAGAGGTGGAATCAGAGTCCATAGGTAGTAGAAGCCCTGAGGTCCAGTAGTAGAGGAACAGAGGTGGAATCAGAGTCCATAGCTAGTAGAAGCCCTGAGTTCCAGTAGTAGAGGCACAGAGGTGGAATCAGAGTCCATAGCTAGTAGAGCCCTGAGGTCCAGTAGTAGAGGCAGAGAGGTGGAATCAGAGTCCATAGCTAGTAGAGCCCTGAGGTCCAGTAGTAGAGGCACAGAGGTGGAATCAGAGTCCATAGCTAGTAGAAGCCCTGAGGTCCAGTAGTAGAGGCACAGAGGTGGACTCAGAGTCCATAGCTAGTAGAGCCCTGAGGTCCAGTAGTAGAGGCAGAGAGGTGGAATCAGAGTCCATAGCTAGTAGAGCCCTGAGGTCCAGTAGTAGAGGCACAGAGGTGGAATCAGAGTCCATAGCTAGTAGAAGCCCTGAGGTCCAGTAGTAGAGGCACAGAGGTGGAATCAGAGTCCATAGCTAGTAAAAGATCGTTCACCACTGTGGTCAGAGCACTTTCAGTGGAGTGACAGGGCGTGAAAGCTGATTGAAAAGGTTCATATAGATGGTTTTCTTCTACATGGGTCAAAAGCTGTTGATACACAACTCTCTCTAGTACTTTAGAGAAGAATGTAAGATTAGAGACTGGCCGATAGTTGTTAAGAGACCCTGGATCAAGGTGCGTTTTTTTAAGTAGAGGTTTAACCACAGCTGTCTTAAAACTGCTGGGAACAATGCCAGTAGTAAGAGATAAATTAACAATGTCTAGCGTTGTAGGTCCAAGAAAAGGCCAGAGGTCTTTAAACAGTGTTGCTGGTAAGGGGTCAAATAGGCAAACAGTTGGTTTAGAAGCTGATACGAACTTAGTCAAAGCATCAAGAGAGATAGTCTCAAAAGCTGTAATAACTGGAACTGTCAGTGACTGGTTGTATAGATATGAATTTGGTAAGACAGGATCTGCAGGAGTAGATGGAGTTGAACAACTAATTTTTTTTGATCTCATCAACTTTATAGCAGAAAAAGTTTAGAAATTAATAGGCCGTGAATGGTGAGCAGCTAATAGACGCCTGCTTTTCAGTAAATGTAGCTACATTGTCAAAGAGAAATGAGTTTGCATGTTCTCCCCGTGCCTGCAAGGGTTTCCTCCCACAGTCCAAAGACATGTAGGTCAGGTGTGCGGCCATACTAAATTGTCTCTGGGTGTGAATGTGTGTGTGTGTGTGTGTGTGTGTGTGTCTGTGTGTGTCTGTGTGTGTCTGTGTGTGTGTCTGTGTCTGTGTCTGTGTCGGCCCTGCCCTGCGATGGCCTGGTGGCCTGTCCAGGGTGTCTCCCCACCTGCCGCCCAATGACTACTGGGATAGGCTCCCGCAACCCCAATTCGGATAAGCGCCGTGGATAATGGATGGAGGACTGATTAAGCGAGAGAGATACACTGCTTTCACAGGAGATAAAGCATGCTTGTATTTCAATAAACACTTTTGCCAAGATAGGTATAAAACTTCCATAAACAACAGGAATGGGCGCAAGTCCATAAATACTGGGATGGCATCCAGCACTTTACCTGTGCCCCCGTCCCCGTCATGTGTTAATGGTTGTGTCAGGAAGGGCATGCGATGTAAAATGTTGCCAAAGCAGTATAATCATTGATAAGACCACACCGGATTGGTCAAGGCTCCCTACCGGCCGGGTCAGTCAAGGCCCGGGTTAACAACGGCCACCATTGGTGCTGTGCCCTCAAAGGTTACCCATGGAAACTTTAAAATCTGCTGCGGCGACCCCTGAGAAACAGGGAGCAAGCCGAAAGAAGAAGAAGGTATAAAACCTCCAATTTTGATTTTCACCATTTACATTTCAGTCTTCTGCAGCCCGCTTAAGACCACATGTCTCATGGTTGAACCAGGGTGTAGGCCTGTTTCATTGCCTAACTTTGGTAGTGAGAGGTGAGGTTGAATCCAGGAAGTAGAAAGGGCCACATTTCAGTCACTAGTGAAATTTTCAACAGTCAGTCTCCACAGTGAATGGAGCCAAGACTTCAAGCAGCTGCTGGCCAGATGCAGCTACAGTGGAGGGACCAATGTGGCGAGTGGCAATTAGATCAGGCCAATGATGCTTAAAACATAATGAGAAAATTATCCGACGCAGCGGATGTGGTTGGCATGACAGTCAGGTCAGATTGTGAGCTGACTGTCTTGCCAACCACAGCTACCCCTTTAGATAAAACCACATCAAGGGTGTTACCACTGCAATGAGTCGACTCTTGTGTGAATCCAAAAGTATCAACAAGCACCAAAAAGGCTTTACTTAGATTATCAGCAGCCTCATTCAGATGAATACTGAAATCACCAAGAATGAGAATCTCATCAGAGTGAGTAACAAGGCCTGAGAAGCATTCTTCAAGAAATAGTGATTAAGGGCCAAGAGGTCGATAGGATCACAATCTGGACTGAGAAGACTCTGTTCATGGCTGATCTAGGTGAAGGAGATGGACTTAGGATCTCCATCCAGTAAAGCCATTTGAATTTGAATTGAATAAGCATCTCAAAAGACTGGAATTTAGATTCAAGTCTAGAAGTCAGATTGAAAATAGATTTATACATTAAGGCAACACCCCCGCCTTGTTTATTTGCCCGAGCTACATGGGCATAAAGTATAGTCAGGTGGGGAAGCTTCATTTAAGGGAAGGAAAACATTTGGATTCAGCCATGTTTCACATAACCCAATCATATCAAAACTATGTTCAAGACTCAGATCATTTATCAGTAAGGCTTTGGTGGACAGTGATCTGATATTTATCAAACCACATTTAAGCGTCTTGCCGAAGTGATCAGTAGTAGGCAGAACTGTAGAGTTACCCCTAGATGAAATATTAATTAGAATTAAACACATTGTATTACTAGTTAACAATATTTAAGACCTACGATCGGTTCTTTTAACAAAACAATATTTAAGACCTACACTTTGCAGGGTATGTGGTCACACTTGCATTAAAAGTAAATCTACTGTCATGTTTTACATATCATAAGTCGCATAGCACTCATGTAGGCTGTACTGTACAATCTAATGTCATTTTGAACCCCATAGGAGAAAAAAAACGGAGAGGAGTGTAATGTGTTTTTGTGCGTCTTTTGTGTTTCAGACTCGTAGGGAGAGGGAGATACAGCAGCAGATGTTAGCTCAGGATGAGGAGACTGTGGAGCTGAGGGAAACCTTCACCTCCCTGCAGCAGGAGGTGGAGGCCAAAACCAAGAAACTCAAAAAGGTAACAGCACGCACACTGAGAAATAAAGCCACGTACAAGTGTGACACACACACACACACACACACACACACATACACACTCACACACACAACTCAGTATATCCCCCTTTCCTGTTAAATAAAGTCAGCTTTATTTGTACAGCCCATGTGGGGGTTGCAGCTCGACGGTTGCCTGGGCTTAACTCGTGCAGGGCTTTGGGTGAGTTTCTCTGCCTTGAGTGTTGGATTCTTCACAAACTTCCACCTTAAGTTCAGAGCATGCTGCTCAGCTATCTTATGGTTGTTGGGCACCTTCGTGTCCTTATTCCATAGTGGCAGGGTGATGTTGTACTGTTCCTCCACAAGTCTAACTGTCTGTCAGGCCATGTCAAGGAACCGAAGATCTTCTCTGGACATCTCCAGCTTATTGTCTTGCTCACACTCAAGGAAGTAACTCTTGAACTGCTGACCCCAGAGTTCATCCAGTCTGGCAACTGGTATATGGTTGGCTGAAACCTGTATCAGCCCACTTGTACTGTGTCCAGTGTCTTCCCTGAGAGGTCCACTGATGATCCAGCCAAGCCGTGTTCTTACAGCATTGGACCGTCATCTACACTGGCAATGACCTGCCGGGGTTCAATAGCCTTGGACATGTTAGTTCCAATGAGCAGTCCTATCTCTGCATCTATTTTTGGGAGTAACACCTGCTGAAGGTGAGGCCACTTGTCGATGTCCTCTTGTAAAGGTATGTTACCTTTAGTTGCCGGATTGGTCTTCTGGGAGTATGTATCTTGGAGCCCCAGAAAATCAGGGCAGTCTAAGCTGCTCACCTCCGAGCCAGACACCATGTGACTGCTAACAATCTTTTGATCCCCCGTGGTCTTTAGTTTTTGTTTTTTGTTTTTTGTGTTTTTGTTTTTGCTTTGTTTTGTTTTGGGGTTTTTTTGGGGGGGGGGGTGTCCCCCTTTTACTTCCCGAACTGTATCCATCCAATTACCCCACTCTTCCAAGCCGTCCGGGTCAGTGCTCCACCCCCTCTGCCAAGCCAGGGAGGGCAGCAGACTACAACATGTCTCCTCCGATACATGTGGAGTCACCAGCCGCTTCTTTTCACCTGACAGTGAGGAGTTTCACCAGGGGGCGTAGCACGTGGGAGGATCACGCTGTTCGCGCTCCTGTCAATAAACGTATCCGGATGAACTGATTCAACCTTCTTTGACTAACCTGATACTGCGGGTAATGGATTCTAATTATCTCTAGTGTGCGTTGCTTTGCTCGGTCAACAGCACTGGGACAGGCACGCCGGCTCGTAGGACTACCAACAGGGTTGGTGATGGGCGAAAACTGATTTGCTGTCAGGAGAGGTGACTTCAGACCAGGCCGCACGACCGTGGCTTGCTCTTGTGAGCCTTCTCACGCCGGTAAATAGAGACAAACTCTGCCACATCTGCCGATGAGGCTGAGGTATTGCTCACAATAGCAGGTGTGCTGCCAGGCCCAGGGCTGAGGCTATCTGGAGTGCCCGTCATGTCTAACGAAATCTTAGCTGAAAGAAGCTGCTGTAACTCACGGACACGTCTTTCTAGCAGAGACAACTTAGATGTTACTGCAGAACAGTCACCACACACCATCGTTTTAACGAGGCTGCTTTGACTGCAAATGCTATAGAGCTAACTGCTAAGCTAGGCTGAGAATGAAAACTAGAGAATCTAGCAATAAGTGAACTAAGAATAGAAACCAGCAAAATCAATAGGACAAATGAAGAGACTAGGGCAGAGTATAAAGAAGAGAGGGTAAAAGAAGTTCTCAATCTCACGTAGCCGAATCGCTGGGCTCAGGGCTAAAAATTCAGTGTGAAAGCTGAGGAATTATAGAGCAAACAAAGGGCGAAGTGGTACCTGGAAAGGGTAACCATGTTGCTTGTCTGCCATCTCTCCAAACACCAGTGCCAGCTGGTGTCTCTTTCTTTCTCATGATTGACTCTCTCTCTCTCTCTCTCTCTCTCTCTCTCTCTCTCTCTCTCTCTCTCTCTCTCTCTCTCTCTCTCTCTCTCTCTCTCTCTCTCTCTCTCTCTCTCTCTCTCTCTCTCTCTCTCTCTCTCTCTCTCTCTCTCTCTCTCTCTCTCTCTCTCTCTCTAGTTGTACGCCAGGCTCCAGTGCATAAAGGGGGAGATCCAGGATGTTAATGATGAGCATGTGAGGAGCAGACAGGAGCTGGAGCAAACTCAGAATGAGCTGACCAGAGAACTTAAGTTCAAGTAAGATGAACAAACACTCTGAACAAACGCTCACCTTTCACACCGGACAAACACTATCAAATAATATTAGCATTTAGGGCCTTACTTCAAATCATTCTGATCGCATCACTGTCCTCCACCAAAAAACGACCCCAAAAGTCGTTTGTACAAGCAGCTTATTACGACCTATAGTAACGTTTTAAAATTAAGCGACCTCTAGTGGTCGTGCTGCCAATAGCAATCTTAGTTACTATACTGGACGGCGAAACAACACAAAAACGCACTAACTACACTACCGTTCAAAAGTTTGGGATCACCCAAACAATTTTGTGTTTTCCATGAAAAGTCACACTTATTCACCACCATATGTTGTGAAATGAATAGAAAATAGAGTCAAGACATTGACAAGGTTAGAAATAATGATTTGTATTTGAAATAAGATTTTTTTTACATCAAACTTTGCTTTCATCAAAGAATCCTCCATTTGCAGCAATTACAGCATTGCAGACCTTTGGCATTCTAGCTGTTAATTTGTTGAGGTAATCTGGAGAAATTGCACCCCACGCTTCCAGAAGCAGCTCCCACAAGTTGGATTGGTTGGATGGGCACTTCTTTGAGCAGATTGAGTTTCTGGAGCATCACATTTGTGGGGTCAATTAAACGCTCAAAATGGCCAGAAAAAGAGAACTTTCATCTGAAACTCGACAGTCTATTCTTGTTCTTAGAAATGAAGGCTATTCCATGCGAGAAATTGCTAAGAAATTGAAGATTTCCTACACCGGTGTGTACTACTCCCTTCAGAGGACAGCACAAACAGGCTCTAACAGGTACTATTTAATGAAGATGCCAGTTGGGGACCTGTGAGGCGTCTGTTTCTCAAACTAGAGACTCTAATGTACTTATCTTCTTGCTCAGTTGTGCAACGCGGCCTCCCACTTCTTTTTCTACTCTGGTTAGAGCCTGTTTGTGCTGTCCTCTGAAGGGAGTAGTACACACCGGTGTAGGAAATCTTCAATTTCTTAGCAATTTCTCGCATGGAATAGCCTTCATTTCTAAGAACAAGAATAGACTGTCGAGTTTCAGATGAAAGTTCTCTTTTTCTGGCCATTTTGAGCGTTTAATTGACCCCACAAATGTGATGCTCCAGAAACTCAATCTGCTCAAAGAAGTGCCCATCCAACCAGTCCAACTTGTGGGAGCTGCTTCTGGAAGCGTGGGGTGCAATTTCTCCAGATTACCTCAACAAATTAACAGCTAGAATGCCAAAGGTCTGCAATGCTGTAATTGCTGCAAATGGAGGATTCTTTGACGAAAGCAAAGTTTGATGTAAAAAAAATCTTATTTCAAATACAAATCATTATTTCTAACCTTGTCAATGTCTTGACTCTATTTTCTATTCATTTCACAACATATGGTGGTGAATAAGTGTGACTTTTCATGGAAAACACAAAATTGTTTGGGTGATCCCAAACTTTTGAACGGTAGTGTACATATACTATTGTTCTCAAATCGCCTTTATCACTATTTACCGACTACTTAACTTTATTAGCCTGTCTATGAGGCGTTGTAAAAGGATGTCAACATGTCGATACAGTGGAGAAGAGTATCTGTGCCGGGTTATCGTGAATCCATTTCTAGGCAAGACACGCCCCGCGTAGCATTCAAGCGCTAGGATTGGCCAGATCGGCCAGTACTCGTTGCCTCCGTGAGTTGGATTGGTTAAGGTTAGGGTTAGGGTTAGGGCGGGGCTAGGGTTAAGGTTAGCTAATCAGAGGCAGAGTAGGGGTGGGTCTTCCTAGAATCCTAGCGCCTGGATGCTACGCGGGGCGTGTCTTGCCCAGAAGTGTCGTGGGATTCGTAATAGCGCATCCGTGGCATATCTCCTGCCGACGGTAGGGGCGCTAATTTAGGAAACGCTCCTGTGGGTCGTGGGTTTACGACCTATGTGGTCGTATGGTTTGGAGGACTTGTAGCATTTACATTAGCCTTAAGCAATGCCTTTTTTAATCCTTTCATATTATACAGCTCACCCAATAACCTGTTGGAATTTGGGTGGTATTTAATAAGAATAGCGACATCGTGAGCTGCAACCTGTTAAACTTGCAAAACCAAATGTTTCCTTTTCGTTTTGGGTGATGTGACGCTATAATACACGGACTTTTGAGTGTACTGTAGTATAAAATTCACTTTCCTTTACGTTAAAGTAAAGCTCAGCGCTACTGTGTGCACGTGTGTGTGTGCGTGTGTGTTTGTGCGTGTGTGCGTTGGTTCTGCAGGTATCTGATCATAGAGAACTTCATTCCTCCAGAGGAGAAGAATAAAATCATGAACAGACTGACGTTCGACCCTGAGGAAGATCAGTGGAAGTCCCAGCCTCTGGTCCCTGCCAAGAGGTCAGGCTGTTGTGTGGCGGCGGTGTGAATGTGATGGATGAGCGTCTGAGTGTTCCCCTCGGCTTGTCCTGCTCACTGACTAGCTTAAGATGCATGCCAAACAGTAGTAACACCACACACACACAAGTGCCGGCTGATATGAGTCAAGAAGAACGATCCTAGGTGTCCGGGTAGTGTAGCGGTCTATTCTGTTGCCTACCAACACGGGGATCGCCGGTTCGAATCCCCGTGTTACCTCCGGCTTGGTCGGGCGTCCCTACAGAAACAATTGGCCGTGTCTGCGGGTGGGAAGCCGAATGTGGGTGTGTGTCCTGGTCGCTGCACTAGCGCCTCCTCTGGTCGGTCAGGGCGCCTGTTCGGGGGGGAGGGGGAACTGGGGGGAAGAGCGTGATCCTCCCACGTGCTACATTCCCCTGGTGAAACTCCTCACTGTCAGGTGAGAAGAAGCGGCTGGCGACTCCACATGTATGAGAGGAGGCATGTGGTAGTCTGCAGCCCTCCCCGGATTGGCGGGGGGGGTGGAGCAGCGACTGGGACGGCTCGGCAGAGTGGGATGGATTCAACAACTGGGGAGACAAACGCAGAAAAATCCCAAAAAAGAAGAAGAAGAAGAAGAAGAAGAAGAAGAAGAAGAAGAAGAAGAAGAAGAAGAAGAAGAAGAAGAAGAAGAAGAAGAAGGCTCCTTTTCATTTCAGTAGAGAAACAGCTCATCGTTACACTGCGGGCATCTCGCCGTGAGCTGTAGCACATCAACTCGATGACCTGCGGATTCTCAGAATACTTCTGTTCTCAGGCGTCATGCCCCCACAATCTCCTATTTTTTTTGGGGGGGGGGGGGACGATTTTCCCTGATTTAGCATGGCAGTAGTAAATACACGGCCTGTGGGACTTGCAGGAAAGTAAAGACGGACCCTGTCTCTCGTTGCCTGTACGAACGCGTGCATCATTTATTCTTCCATACAAAATCTCCACCCTCAACAACATGGCGCTGCTCCGACCCACCTAGTCCTTGTGCCGCCCCCTCAGCCTGGAAACCCCTTCTGAAAGGGCCCGTCGTGACTGTAGGCCTCTCATATTGGCAGACGACCGGGTCGCGTGCCTGGCTGGCCTGTGTGGGCTGGCCTGTATAGGCCGCAGACAGAGTCACTAAAACACGTTTTGGGGGTATCAGCTGAGAGCAGCGTGGTGTTCGAGGAAACGGACACCATGACAGGTCTGTTGGAATGCTGCTGAAGCACTGAAGTACGGTGGCACCCCGGTAGCCCAATGGTGCATGCCACATAACCGCAACATCCCTGGTTCGATTCCAGCCAGTGACCTTTGTTGCACGTCGTACCCATCTCCCCCTCCCCTCGTTTCCTGTCTGCCGCTTCACGATCCTCCATCCAATAGAGGGGAAAATGCCTGAATTGCAACCTCTGATATTCAGGTTTGTAGTGCATTTGTGTGTGTGTGTGTGTGTGTGTGTGTGTGTTGGCCCTGTGTGATGGCACTGTGGTGGCCTGTGCAGGGTGTCGCCCCGCCTGCCGCCCCATGACTGCTGGGCTAGGCTCCAGCATCCCCACCGCCCTGAGAGCAGGGTAAGCGGTTGGATGGTGAACTCTAGCACAGTGTCCTTCATCTTTGAGAAATAAAGTCGGTTTGATATGTGCTTACAAGCTGAGCTGTATTGCTTGTTCTTTATGAAGACGTGGAGGGAGGACACTGGCCCTGCCAATACTGACTTGCTTCCCCTGGTTGCAGTAAGTTCTCCCAGATGAAGAAGAGGCCAGCGTCTGCAGTGGGGTACAAGCGACCTATTAGCCAGTACGCCATGCGGGCCATAACCCAGGGAGCTCTTTCCAGATACAGGGTATGTGTCCCTCATGACTCTTGCCTGTGTATGAATGTGAAGTCCACCACTAACGAGCAAGCGGCCACACATGTTCCCCCTCGGCAGGCACACCCCTGCATTCCGTGTGGTGCGCATCATTTAACAATGTCCGTTGCTCGGTGATGTGCATATGTGTGTGTGTTTCAGGCTGAAAACATCATGTTCCTGGAGCTGGACATGAGTTGGCCCTCTTCCGTCTCAGTGGACCGTTCGTCAGAAGGGGAGCCTAACCAAAGCCCCTCTCTGGACAACTCTCCCACCCAGGACAGGGCTGGACGCCTGCGCAAGTCCCGCTCCTGGTAAAGCACACGCCGCCACGTCTCATCCGGGAAGGGAAGTGTTTGAAAGACAAGTGTGTTCCCGTAATCCCAGCATCCCCCAGCCTGCATGCAGAGTGCGCACACGTGTCGTAGTCATTTGCATATGAGACTGCTCGTTGTTTCCAGTCGTTATGCCACTGTATTGTTTAGAAGGGGGGGGACACCTGCAGTCCAACAAGTCCTCCAACCCATACGACCACGTAGGTCGTTGGTTCACGTAGGTCGTTGGTTCCTGCCCTCTAATAGGACCCACAGGAGCGTTTCCTAAATAGGCGCCCCTTTCGCTCCCCACTCCCCCCTCTCTTGGCTCGTTGCATTCTGAGTGGTAACAAAGGGCAAAGGTCATATGATGGCCAGACACCAGATTGTCATTCTTTACAAGACCGCTAGAGGCCGCTTAACTTTAGAAACGTAACTATAGGCCGTAATCAGCTGCTTGTACAAACGACCTATGGGGTCGTTTATTTTGGTGGAGGACAGTCAGGTGAGACTGAAGAGGACACTTAGATGATGATGAAACGTTTTTGTCAATAAAAGTAGTGTCCAGGTGAACTGATTCAACTTGTGTTGAAATAGATTATTTTTGGGCAGCCGCCCCACCACCCTGCGTTTGATGGAGCAGGTTTAGATAAAGGTGGAGTAATGGCTTTATCCTCGACACTCACGGCTCACACTGCTGGGCACAGCTCTCTCGTGTAGGGACAGCTGACACTCTTCCTTTGCAACGACGCGGCACTGATGGCCTTCTTCTGGCCCTGACAAAATGGATGTGAGCCTGAAGTGGCCCACATGGATCATAGCAAATATGGCCCAAATAGGCCACATCACATGTGGACCTTTTGTGGCAAAGCTGCGGTGCTCTCAGCAACACGTGACCCTGAAGTGGCCCGTGTGCTAGATGGTGAATATGGCCCAAATATCACAAAACTAATATGGCCCACCCCTGCAAGTATGTGGCACATGTGGCATTGCTATGGCTTGGTTCTGGCCCAGATCTGGCAAACAGGAGCGGACCGCCCAAGTGCCACCATTCTATGCGGTATGAAGTGTTTTGCTCTCCGGGTTTTGTTTCTTTTATTTAGAATGTAAGCGCTAATTTCTATTTGGCTTGTAAAGTAGAGTTTCCTTCTGTTGTGAGAAGGGGTAAAGAAGGGCATCCGGAGGTGTCCGGGTAGTGTAGCGGTCTATTCCCTTACCTACCAACACGGGGATCGCCGGTTCGAATCCCCGTGTTGCCTCCGGCTCGGTCGGGCGTCCCTACAGACACAATTGGCCATGTCTGTGGGTGGGAAGTTGGATGTGGGTATGTGTTCTGGTCGCTGCACTAGCGCCTCCTCTGGTCAGTCAGGGCACCTGTTCGGGGGGAGGGAGAACTGGGGGGAATAGCGTGATCCTCCCACGCGCTACCTCCCCCTGGTGAAACTCCTCACTGTCAGGTGAAAAGAAGCGACTGGTGACTCCACATGTATGGGAGGAGGCATGTGGTAGTCTGCAGCCCTCCCCGGATCAGCAGAGGGGGTGGAGCAGAGACCGGGACGGCTCAGAAGGGTGGGGTAATTGGCCAAGTACCAATGGGGAGAAAAAGGGGGAAAAATCCAAAGAAGAAGAAGAAGAAGAAGAAGTGGTAAAGAAAAATGGCCGATTAAAAACATCAAGATATACTGACTGATATCATCTCACCACGTGTTAACGTTGAAGACCCGTGGTTTTACCACACTGTGTGTGTGTCTGTGTGTGTGTGTGTGTGTGTGTGTGTGTGTGTGTGTGTGTGTGTGTGTGTGTGTGTGTGTGTGTGTGTGTGTGTGTGTGTGTGTGTGTGTGTGTGTGTGTGACTAGTATTACTGGTTTACTCAGAGCATCTCTAAACAGGGTTAATAGGATTAGGCATGCTCTCCTCAGGTGGTCCTGATTTAGAGTTTTATCCCCAGTGGGTTCAGTAGTCTGTAGTCCAGAACCACTAGCTGATCACGTTACTCCAGTATCAACTGCATGTAGGCTCACAGGCTTTGTGTTAGCATGCTAACATGGATAGATAGATAGATAGATAGATAGATAGATAGATAGATAGATAGATAGATAGACAGACAGACAGACAGACAGACAGACAGACAGACAGACAGACAGACAGACAGACAGACAGACAGACAGACAGACAGACAGACAGATAGATAGATAGATAGATAGATAGATAGATAGATAGATAGATAGATAGATAGATAGATAGATAGATAGATAGATAGATAGATAGATAGATAGACAGATAGACAGATAGATAGATAGATAGATAGATAGATAGATAGATAGATAGATAGATAGATAGATAGACAGATAGATAGACAGACAGATAGACAGATAGATAGACAGATAGATAGATAGATAGATAGATAGATAGATAGATAGATAGATAGATAGATAGATAGATATTTCAATATGTGTGTATGATTTCATGTCCTCTTCTTATATGCAGGTGCCAGGCCCCAAAGTCCATCACGTCCTCCTCGTCCAACGTTTCCTTGGCTGTGTGCTACACCGCTGCATCCACGGCAGCCCAGTGAGCAGCAGAGACCTAGGCTTTCTTCTTCTTCTCTGGGCTTCTTTATCATGGCTGTCGTCAGTATTTATTTGATTCTTCCACCTTCTGTCTCTCGCTTCCCTCTGTCAGTCCCACTCTCTATTTCTACTACTGATTACTTTCCTTGTATGTCCACGACTTTCTGGAGTCCTCCCAAAGACCTTTCAGTGAGGCCTGCTGCTGGGACTCGTACCCGCACATCCACTTGCACTGCAGCCAGGCTGGTAGAAGAGCCGTTTGATGAGTTAACGGGGTAATAAGGAGTAAACGTGTGGAAATGAACCTCAACAACGATGATTCAGTGCTCTGGAAAACCCTGGAGCTGTGTGTTTGGGATGGAAAGTCTCAGCTACCCAGACTGTCCAGAGAGGGCGCAGGGCAGAGGTTGTGTCCTCCAGTCCCTCAGGTCTGCCCCCCTTCTTTCCTGCATGTATAAAACAAGAGGCCTCAAGCCGTCTTTCATTTTCCATCAGCTGGTTCATTTGCAGCCGGAAGACTCGGAGAACACTACGCGGTTTTGATGCTGCTGAGTCTGCAGAGACCATCTCATCCAGGGACAACCTCCTACGTCAGCGTGTGTGTGCGTGTGTGTGTGTGTGTGTGCTTATAAATAAATTCATTTTGCTTGTTTGTAAGTGTGAACTTCAAATGGTGATATAAGCAAAACTGAACGTTCACAAAAAGCCCAGAACTGCTCAAACCCCCTTTGAGATCTGAGTGTACATTGTTCTTGTCTTTGGGGTCTTGTGTGTTGTTTTCTAAGGTAAGGCTAGCTCAAAAGCAGGTGAATTCCTTGTAAACCACTTCAGATCCTGCACTGGGTGGGTGTTAGCATGCCCCCTCTGGCCTGGTGGAACGTTGGAGGTCTGAGATACCAGGTAGCGGGCGCTGCTGACACACCGCCTCATACCCGGCTCATCAAAGCTTATCTCTCACACAGTCTCCCTCTTTCTCTCTCCGTTTTATTAGGTTTAACTAAGCAGAAATGGCTGAAGGCCACGGTTCTCACTCTGCTCCTCAGGTACCAGCAAACTGCTGACATAGTCCAGTCCACAGGTTCCAGCTGGTCAAGCCTCCGATCAGGGAGGCTTTACGCCGGGAACAATGTCAAGAACTACCTGTCCTTCCTTACCACGTTCAACCTCAGTAATCACTTTGACTGCCCGGTACTTAATGGAGTTGTTTTAATACAGGAAAAAAAAGAGAAATTAAGGGGCAAAATCGACCTTTAAAAAGGCAGTCTGGTCTAACCTACTGCCATGTGAAAGCCATACTGGCTCGAGTGCAGGTGGATGTGGCTGCTCTATGTTTAGATCACATTTATATTGGAGGTTGACCGGTTTTAATGTCTCGACATTGTTTATTTCCTAGAGGTTAAGGGGGGGGATCAGGCTGGCTAATCTACCACTGCATTATTGATGTCAGAGCTCCTGTTGCAGCCGGTCCCCTGCAGGCATGAGGGTGACACGGTCTGCTGCAGCACACCGACCCTGCTGCCCCATACTGACCCTGCTGCCCCACACCAACCCTGCTGCAGCACACCGACCCTGCTGCACCATACTGACCCTGCTGCCCCACACCGACCCTGCTGCAGCACACTGACCCTGCTGCACCATACTGACCCTGCTGCACCATACTGACCCTGCTGCAGCACACTGACCCTGCTGCACCATACTGACCCTGCTGCACCACACCGACTCTGCTGCCCCACACCGACTCTGCTGCAGCACACCGACCCTGCTGCAGCACACTGACCCTGCTGCACCATACTGACCCTGCTGCAGCACACCGACCCTGCTGCCCCATACTGACCCTGCTGCACCATACTAACCCTGCTGCACCATACTGACCCTGCTGCACCATACCGACCCTGCTGCCCCACACCGACTCTGCTGCCCCATACTGACCCTGCTGCAGCACACTGACCCTGCTGCACCATACTGACCCTGCTGCAGCACACCGACCCTGCTGCCCCATACTGACCCTGCTGCACCATACTAACCCTGCTGCACCATACTGACCCTGCTGCACCATACCGACCCTGCTGCCCCACACCGACTCTGCTGCCCCATACTGACCCTGCTGCAGCACACCGACCCTGCTGCACCATACTGACCCTGCTGCACCATCCTGACCCTGCTGCCCCACACCGACCCTGCTGCAGCACGCTGACCCTGCTGCAGCACACTGACCCTGCTGCCCCACACCGGCCCTGCTGCACCATACTGACCCTGCTGCAGCACACTGACCCTGCTGCACCATACTGACCCTGCTGCACCATACTGACCCTGCTGCCCCACACCAACCCTGCTGCAGCACACCGACCCTGCTGCAGCACACCGACCCTGCTGCACCATACCGACCCTGCTGCCCCATACTGACCCTGCTGCCCCATACTGACCCTGCTGCACCATACTGACCCTGCTGCCCCATACTGACCCTGCTGCACCATACTAACCCTGCTGCACCATACTGACCCTGCTGCACCATACCGACCCTGCTGCCCCACACCGACTCTGCTGCCCCATACTGACCCTGCTGCAGCACACCGACCCTGCTGCACCATACTGACCCTGCTGCACCATACTGACCCTGCTGCCCCACACCGACCCTGCTGCAGCACGCTGACCCTGCTGCAGCACACCGACCCTGCTGCACCATACTGACCCTGTTGCACCATACTGACCCTGCTGCCCCACACCGACCCTGCTGCAGCACGCTGACCCTGCTGCACCATACTGACCCTGCTGCAGCACACTGACCCTGTTGCAGCACACTGACCCTGTTGCAGCACACCAAACCTGCTGGGCCACACCGACTCTGCTGCACCATACTGACCCTGCTGCAGCACACTGACCCTGTTGCAGCACACCAAACCTGCTGGGCCAGTCAGCAGCACTCCATACTGTCTGTTATACTGTCAGGTATCCGCCAACCTGCCAGAGCTTGCGCCTTTCTATTAAAACCCATTGTTTATTCTACATTGTTGTAGATATTGTCCCTACTGTGCAGATAATACTTCATGACTCAACGATCAAGCCCCCGTATTGAACATACATGAGAATGTTAGAAATTAATATCTGGAATTTTCCCATAGTGAAGCTTTCAGAAATAAGGTACTGATAAAGTGGTATAGGTATACATCTTATCTGAGTCTTTATGCATGCTCAATAATCCAGGTAATGAAATCACAGAAAGGTTAATCAGTTCATCTGGACACAATCTTTATTGAAACGTTTCATCTAAGTGACCTCTTCAGTCTGAACTGACTGCAGGTATCCCCACCCTTATACACAATATAGTGGTATAACGACCAAAAACAACGACCAGTTTCATATGCAAATTGCTGTGACTATTATTTAGAGTATTAGCCCCCCTCAGTTAAGGGATGGTCATTCCCTCTTCACATAGATGGCCTCTTTGACTCCCTGTTCAAACCAGCATTCCTCCCTATCAAGGATGTGCACATCCTCATCCTTGAAAGAGTGGCCACTGGTCTGTTGCTGGTATAGACTGTGGAGTCCTGGTGTGTAGATAGTGTAGACTGTGAAGTCCTGTCCTGTAGATGGTGTAGACTGTGGAGTCCTGGCCTGTTGCTGGTGTAGACTATGGAGTCTTGGTCTGTAGATGGTGTAGACTGTGGAGTCCTGGTCTGTAGATGGTGTAGACTGTGGAGTCCTGGTCTGTTGCTGGTGTAGACTGTGGAGTCCTGGCCTGTAGATGGTGTAGACTGTGGAGTCCTGGTCTGTAGATGGTGTAGACTGTGGAGTCCTGGTCTGTAGATGGTGTAGACTGTGGAGTCCTGGTCTGAAGTGTTAGCTCTCCTGTGTTGTGCTATCCTCTTCACCAGCGTCTGTTTAGGTTCCCCAATGTACAAGTCACGGCAATCCTCCTGGCACTTAACAGGGTACATTATATTTCTCTGTTTGTGCCGGGGGACCTGAACCTTGGGGTGGACCAACTTCTGGCGCAGCGTGTTTTGGAGTTTGAAAGCAACTGAAACGTTGCCTTCAAACGTTGTGTCCAGATGAACTGATTCAACTTTCTGGGATCTTATTTGAAAGATATTCATAATGATGACCTGCCTCATAGTATTGTCCACTGTAATGCCCTTCAGCTACTTCTGTCTGTCTGCTGTGTGTGTGTGTGTGTGTGTGTGTGTGTGTGTGTGTGTGTGTGTGTGTGTGTGTGTGTGTGTGTGTGTGTGTGTGTGTGTGTGTGTCCTGGGGTAGTTTTAAAGTTATGCTAAGATAATAAGGGCAATATCTTCTTTGAAATGCAGCAATAATCCTCAGCAAATCCTCAGTAAAAAAAAAAGAAAAAGGAAAAAAAGAAACATCTACCCAGAATGTCAGCAGCTTATTTTTAACGGTAAAATGAGTCAAAACAGCGCACTTCCATGGTACAAACGAAGGTCTTCACCGTGGAACTTTTTTTAAATAAAATTCTGAGTGTGTGTATGGACAGTACAGGATTACAGTGAAAGTGTGCAGGACTACTAGCTGCTGCATCCGCAGCACAGCCAGATGAACAGGGGACATTAGTGGGGTTGATGTTCAATATCTTGGTATGGTGTATAATACCCAAGCATGTTAAGAGTATAAAATTGTGAATTAAAACATTTTAAGGCACAGTATGTTCACTGTTTTATTCCTATGCTTCAAAAGGAAGGCTAAAGGTGATGATGAATTCACCAGAAATGATTTATATTGACATGACATTGAAACGGCGTGCTATGTGAGAGATACATGGACCTGTTGGACTTTGTATATTTGTATGAGAACATCCTGTACTCCGCCGTCGAGCAGGCCTGGTTCTACGTTCCACAATGAGACAAAGATAACAGAATAATAGATGATAGAATCAAGTTTTTGCCCTTTGAAAATTGTCATTTTAGCCAACCTATGGCCACCGGTACTTTTCACCATGTTTATGTTTTCCACTTCATGTTAATGTTTTCCACTTCATTATTTCCTTTTCACCATGTTTATGTTTTCCACTTCATTATTTCCTTTTCACCGTGTTTATGTTTTCCACGTCATTATTTCTTTTTCACCATGTTTAGGTTTTCCACTTCATTATTTCCTTTTCACCATGTTAATGTTTTCCATTTCATTATTTCCTTTTCACCATGTTTATGTTTTCCACTTCATTATTTCCTTTTCACCATGTTTATGTTTTCCACTTCATTATTTCTTTTTCACCATGTTTAGGTTTTCCACTTCATTATTTCCTTTTCACCATGTTAATGTTTTCCATTTCATTATTTCCTTTTCACCATGTTTATGTTTTCCACTTCATTATTTCCTTTTCACCGTGTTTATGTTTTCCACTTCATTATTTCCTTTTCACCATGTTTATGTTTTCCCCTTCATTATTTCCTTTTCACCATGTTTATGTTTTCCACTTCATTATTTCCTTTTCACCATGTTTATGTTTTCCATTTCATTATTTCCTTTTCACCATGTTTATGTTTTCCACTTCATTATTTCCTTTTCACCATGTTTAGGTTTTCCACTTCATTATTTCCTTTTCACCATGTTTAGGTTTTCCACTTCATTATTTCCTTTTCACCATGTTTATGTTTTCCACTTCATTATTTCCTTTTCACCATGTTTATGTTTTCCATTTCATTATTTCCTTTTCACCATGTTTATGTTTTCCATTTCATTATTTCCTTTTCACCATGTTTGTTTTCCACTTCATTATTTCCTTTTCACCATGTTTATGTTTTCCACTTCATTATTTCCTTTTCACCATGTTTATGTTTTCCATTTCATTATTTCCTTTTCACCATGTTTATGTTTTCCACTTCATTATTTCCTTTTCACCATGTTTATGTTTTCCATTTCATTATTTCCATTTCACCATGTTTATGTTTTCCACTTCATTATTTCCTTTTCACCATGTTTATGTTTTCCACTTCATTATTTCCTTTTCACCATGTTTAGGTTTTCCATTTCATTATTTCCTTTTCACCATGTTTATGTTTTCCACTTCATTATTTCCTTTTCACCGTGTTTATGTTTTCCACTTCATTATTTCCTTTTCACCGTGTTTATGTTTTTCACTTCATTATTTCCTTTTCACCATGTTTATGTTTTCCACTTCATTATTTCTTTTTCACCATGTTTATGTTTTCCACTTCATTATTTCCTTTTCACCATGTTTATGTTTTCCACTTCATTATTTCCTTTTCACCATGTTTATGTTTTCTACTTCATTATTTCCTTTTCACCATGTTTAGGTTTTCCACTTCATTATTTCCTTTTCACCATGTTTAGGTTTTCCACTTCATTATTTCCTTTTCACCATGTTTATGTTTCCACTTCATTATTTCCTTTTCACCATGTTTATGTTTTCTACTTCATTATTTCCTTTTCACCATGTTTGTTTTCCACTTCATTATTTCCTTTTCACCATGTTTATGTTTTCCACTTCATTATTTCCTTTTCACCATGTTTATGTTTTCCACTTCATTATTTCCTTTTCACCATGTTTATGTTTTCCACTTCATTATTTCCTTTTCACCATGTTTATGTTTTCCACTTCATTATTTCCTTTTCACCATGTTTATGTTTTCCATTTCATTATTTCCTTTTCACCATGTTTATGTTTTCCACTTCATTATTTCCTTTTCACCATGTTTATGTTTTCCATTTCATTATTTCCTTTTCACCATGTTTATGTTTTCCACTTCATTATTTCCTTTTCACCATGTTTATGTTTTCCACTTCATTATTTCCTTTTCACCATGTTTATGTTTTCCACTTCATTATTTCCTTTTCACCATGTTTAGGTTTCCCACTTCATTATTTCCTTTTCACCATGTTTAGGTTTTCCACTTCATTATTTCCTTTTCACCATATTTATGTTTTCCATTTCATTATTTCCTTTTCACCATGTTTAGGTTTTCCACTTCATTATTTCCTTTTCACCATGTTTAGGTTTTCCACTTCATTATTTCCTTTTCACCATGTTTAGGTTTTCCACTTCATTATTTCCTTTTCACCATGTTTATGTTTTCCATTTCATTATTTCCTTTTCACCATGTTTATGTTTTCCATTTCATTATTTCCTTTTCACCATGTTTGTTTTCCACTTCATTATTTCCTTTTCACCATGTTTATGTTTTCCACTTCATTATTTCCTTTTCACCATGTTTATGTTTTCCATTTCATTATTTCCTTTTCACCATGTTTATGTTTCCCACTTCATTATTTCCTTTTCACCATGTTTATGTTTTCCACTTCATTATTTCCTTTTCACCATGTTTATGTTTTCCATTTCATTATTTCCTTTTCACCATGTTTATGTTTTCCATTTCATTATTTCCTTTTCACCATGTTTGTTTTCCACTTCATTATTTCCTTTTCACCATGTTTGTTTTCCACTTCATTATTTCCTTTTCACCATATTTATGTTTTCCATTTCATTATTTCCTTTTCACCATGTTTAGGTTTTCCACTTCATTATTTCCTTTTCACCATGTTTAGGTTTTCCACTTCATTATTTCCTTTTCACCATGTTTAGGTTTTCCACTTCATTATTTCCTTTTCACCATGTTTATGTTTTCCATTTCATTATTTCCTTTTCACCATGTTTATGTTTTCCATTTCATTATTTCCTTTTCACCATGTTTGTTTTCCACTTCATTATTTCCTTTTCACCATGTTTATGTTTTCCACTTCATTATTTCCTTTTCACCATGTTTATGTTTTCCATTTCATTATTTCCTTTTCACCATGTTTATGTTTCCCACTTCATTATTTCCTTTTCACCATGTTTATGTTTTCCACTTCATTATTTCCTTTTCACCATGTTTATGTTTTCCATTTCATTATTTCCTTTTCACCATGTTTATGTTTTCCATTTCATTATTTCCTTTTCACCATGTTTGTTTTCCACTTCATTATTTCCTTTTCACCATGTTTATGTTTTCCACTTCATTATTTCCTTTTCACCATGTTTATGTTTTCCATTTCATTATTTCCTTTTCACCATGTTTATGTTTCCCACTTCATTATTTCCTTTTCACCATGTTTATGTTTTCCACTTCATTATTTCCTTTTCACCATGTTTATGTTTTCCACTTCATTATTTCCTTTTCACCATGTTTATGTTTTCCATTTCATTATTTCCTTTTCACCATGTTTATGTTTTCCACTTCATTATTTCCTTTTCACCACGTTTATGTTTTCCACTTCATTATTTCCTTTTCACCATGTTTATGTTTTCCATTTCATTATTTCCTTTTCACCATGTTTATGTTTTCCACTTCATTATTTCCTTTTCACCGTGTTTGTTTTCCACTTCATTATTTCCTTTTCACCATGTTTATGTTTTCTACTTCATTATTTCCTTTTCACCATGTTTATGTTTTCTACTTCATTATTTCCTTTTCACCATGTTTAGGTTTTCCACTTCATTATTTCCTTTTCACCATGTTTAGGTTTTCCACTTCATTATTTCCTTTTCACCATGTTTTTGTTTTCCACTTCATTATTTCCTTTTCAACATGTTTAGGTTTTCCACTTCATTATTTCCTTTTCACCATGTTTATGTTTTCCATTTCATTATTTCCTTTTCACCATGTTTATGTTTTCCACTTCATTATTTCCTTTTCACCATGTTTATGTTTCCCACTTCATTATTTCCTTTTCACCATGTTTAGGTTTTCCACTTCATTATTTCCTTTTCACCACGTTTAGGTTTCCCACTTCCTTATTTCCTTTTCACCACGTTAATGTTTTCCACTTCATTATTTTGCTCCTCGTTGATTGTGTTCTATTCTGAATCATACGGTATGTTCAAATGGTGGCCGTTTAGCAGTCCTGAGAAATTGTAAATGGGATTTAACAAATAATATATAAATTATAATATCAGAGGTATACTATCATCTGCAAACCCCCACAAAAGAAGGTTGGTCTCAAGAGGAAGAGATATTGCCCATCTTCATTCCACCAGAGTATTAGTCACAACTATGTACTGGTTGAAACTGCGTGCAAAGCTGCCGGCTCTGTCTGCTCAGAGACCTCATCCTCCATCTAGAAACAGAAGGTACTGTACAGATCTGTATGTCGGGGGCTGCAGCGGCGGGAGGTAACGGGGTTGCAAATAGAAGGCTTGCAAAAAGGGGAGGATGGGGGAGGGGTGGATGCTGAAACCCGGAGAGAATCAGGAAGTGTGAAATGACTAGAGGTGGGTTGGAAGCCTGTTTCCATGGTAACCTCCCAGTAACGACGAGGGATTTGTCTGTGAATGTGACATAGCAGGCCTGATTTCTTGTTTGGGTGACTACTGAAGAAAAAAATCAATAAAAGCACTATCACAGAAACCGACTACTTTTCAGTGACACTGAACAATGAATGCTCAGATAAACAGCACTTCCGATTTCATTCAGTTTCATTGTGCACGTGTTTTGTATAATGGGAACAGTTCTTCCCCTGGATCACCACCTTACCGTGGTGGAGAAGCTTACGCGTACCCATGATCCCAAGAGCTATGCCGTCTGGAGCTTGGCTCCTGGTGGGGTCACCCAAGGTGGACATGTCAAGGGGGAGGTTACAGACGAAGCACAATCCAACAAAGACCTCAATGGTGGAACTACTGGAAGATGTCTCCAGGTCACAACGGCAGTGGAGGTGGATGAAGGCTGCAGCAGAGTGTGGTCCCCAATTGTCTTGGTTCTCCATGCCATTGGACTCTGTTCACCTGCTGCCATGGACTGTGTGGTGGCTGCAGGTGCATCAGCCCCTCCACATAAAAAGCTGTCACGCGCAGGCGTCCTCCAATTATGCGGCTCCAGGATCGGCCTCTATGCCCACCTGAAGACTCAGAGGAACCCAGAGGGAGGATGGTCGTACTCAACCCCGAGTGTGACCGCCGATGATGATGAATGGGACGAGTACCTACTTCTTAGTCTCGCCATTTGTAGCATTGTCCTCAAAACAAGAAAGTGATGAATCAAAAAACTACACGCTATGAATCCCTTTTGGAGATGCCTTTAAAGAATTACCCATGAAAAACGAAAAGTGTAGGTTAACAATATACAAGTTTTAATTTGCTTGAGGGTATCCTTGTGCTTTTCGGGCAGGCCTAGTTTACACAGCTCTAAAGCTTGTTTGCAATGATGCTGATCATGACTAACTATCCACCCACCCTCTTCACAGACCCATACAAAATCCTCCAACACACTCCCACCCCGCCTGGCATGCCATCCAAAACAACAAGAGTTAAATTAATCCATGACAAAAACTAACAAAGTAAACAAGTAACAACCATAAATTAAATGAACAAAATAAAAGGGGGAAATTGGCTAAAACGATAGATAAATAAATAGACAAACAAAAAAAATAAATAAGCAAAAGGGAAAAGAAGAATAGAAGAGAGAAGGTTGAGATTGTAAGCCCATCAGCCTCAGCCACCAACCAGGCTCCAACTCCTCCACAAAGTCTAATAAGGGCTACCATGTCGAGTGGAATTTGGATACAGATCCTCTTATGGTATATGTCATGGTATATCTCGTGATATATGTCATGGTATATCTCATGGTATATGTCATGGTATATATAATGGTATATGCCATGGTGTAGCTCATTGCTTCCGTATGTCATGGTATATTTCATGGTATATGTCATTGTATATCTCATGGTATATGCCATGGTATATGTCATGGTATATCGCATGGTATATGTCATGGTATATCTCGTGGTATATATCATGGTATATGTCATGGTATATCTCGTGGTATATGTCATGGTATATCTTGTGGTATTATATAATGGTATATGCCATGGTATAGCTCATTGCTTCCGTATGTCATGGTATATCTCATGGTATATGCCATGGTATATCTCATGGTATATGTCATGGTATATCTCGTGGTATAGCTCATTGCTTCCATATGTCATGGTATATGCCATGGTATATTTCATGGTATATGCCATGGTATATCTCATGGTATATGCCATGGTATATCTCATGGTATATGTCATTGTATACCTCATGGTATATGTCATGGTATATGTCGTGATATATGTCATGGTATATCTCGTGGTATATGCCATGGTATATCTCATGGTATATGTCATTGTATACCTCATGGTATATGTCATGGTATATGTCGTGATATATGTCATGGTATATCTCGTGGTATATGGCATGGTATATCTGATCCTTTCTAATTTCGATGACTGCATAACCTCTGCAGTCCAACACAGGAGGGGACGCCTCCTTCTATTTGAACAGTATCGACCTCCTGGCTAATAGAGTGGTGTAGGCCAACAGCTTTGCCTGAGCAGCATTTAAATGTGCACCAGCTGGAAAGACCCCAAAGATGGCACTCAGACGACAAGGTTCAAGTGATACATGTAAAACAGCGGCCAAGGCCTCAAAGATGGGACGTCAGAACTGAGTTAGCTTCGGGCAGGATCAGAACATGTGTAAGAGACCGGCAGTGGCTTGTCTGCACCTGGCACACGTTGGGTCCAAATCTGGGTTCATTTTAGCCAATTTCTCTTTGCACCGATGAAGGTGGTGCACTACTTTGAACTGGATTATGCCATGTCTTGTGCATATGGAGGAGGAGTGTGTCCTCTTAAGTTCCCTCCCGGAGCCTCTGCTTCCACCTGTGGTAACACTCCATGGTACTGTTCCACCCACTGGCTCCCCCCGCTGGCTTCATCTGTCACTGACCTTTTCACCGGGGGTTTTCCCCATACAGACTATTATTAGGCACCATGCATCTCACCCACACGACGTATCTAATAGTAAAAACAACAACAACCGAACATCTGTAGCAAATATCTACAATTTACGTCTTATTTGCTGTACTCGCGCTGGTTTTAACTCTGCTTTGACCCAAACCATTCTGGCCTCTCGGATGTGAGATCTCTTGATGATAAGTCTTTTATCGTTAATGGTTTTGTTGTTTCTAATAATCTGGACTGTTTATGATTACTGAGACATGGCTGTCCCCAGGGGACACTGTTCCCCTGATTGAGGCTAGGCGTCCTGGTTTTGCATATTTTCATGTTCCTGGGCCCTCTGGTAGAGGGGCTGGCCTAGCTGTTTTTTATAAGTTAGGTCTGAAGTGTCATCCTGTTCCTTTTGGTAATTTTATCTCTTTTGAGTTTTTATGTTTTTTAATCACTGGCCCGCGGCACAGTGGTGCAGTGGTTAGCTCGGTCGCCTCACAGCAAGAAGGTCCTGGATTCTGGGTTCGAGCCCCAGAGTAGTCCAACCTTGGGGGCCGTCCCAGATCATCCTCTGTGTGGAGTTTGCATGTTCTCCCCGTGTCTACGTGGGTTTCCTCCGGGAACTCCGGTTTCCTCCCACAGTCCAAAGACATGTAGGTCAGGTGGATCAGCCATACTAAATTGTCCCTAGGTGTGTGTGTGTGTGGGCCCCATGATGGTCTGGCGGCCTGTCCAGGGTGTCTCCCCGCCTGCCGCCCAATGACTGCTGGGATAGGCTCCAGCATCCCCGCAACCCTGAGTGAGGATAAGCGGTTGAGATGATGAATGAATGAATTTGTGGGGCCACCTCAGGACGTAGCCTTTCGGCATGGGGAATTCATCTATTGAAAATTGATTCCCAGGTGCAAACGTGTGGGGACTGACCTGATTTGTAGTAACATTGAGATTTCCTGTAGTACTTAAGCATTGACTTCTTACTTCAATAAACGCCATAAAAATACACCCATTACCATCACACTATCACCAGCTTGTGATGTGGGCATGTACCATGATGGATGAATTGATTTAAAAACAATTCCCAATACTTGCTCTTTTGTGCTACAGGGAGGACAAGAGGGCACGAAACAAAAAGAATTAATGTTTTGGTTTTGGGGGTTTTTTTCCGCTCGTCTATTCTCCATTATATTTGCAACCTATGTGTAGAGTGTCTTTCAGATTTGGAAGAGCCGTCTGTAAAATTCCTCTGTAGCTCCGAGGCGGTGGAACGAGTTACCAAATTCAGCTCGATTGGCAGTCCCTCTCTAAGAAAAGACCAGAGATCCAGCTCTTTAGAGAACACCTCTGCACTTTATGGACTGATGAAAAGAAGGAAAAATTCTGCTCCTATGGACTCTATGCTTTACCTCTGTGCACTGTCTGTTGGCACTTATACGTCTTATTGGACTCAGGTTTAGCTTCATGGCCTGAGATTCAGCACCTCACATCATGGTGCACTACCAACAATCTTGTTCTCAATGTGCAGAAAACGAAGGAGCTGATTGTGGACTCCAGATTCAAATTCCTTGGAGTCCACATCAGCGAGGAACCTTCCTGGACATCAAACATCCGGGCCCTTGTGAAAAAGGCTCAACAACGCCTGCATTTCCTGAGGAGGCTGAGGAGTGCCCATCTATCCCCCAAATTTCTCACCAACTTCTACCACTGTACCATAGAGAGCATCCTGACCATCTGCATCTCAGTGTGGTACGGCAGCTGCACCTCAGTAGACCAGAAAGCTCTGCAGCGGGTCGTCAAGGCGGCCCAGCATATCACCGGTACCCAGCTGCCAGCCATAAAAGACTTTTTATCACAAACGCTGCCTTCGAAGGGGTCTGAGCATCAGCAGAGATCCCACCCACCCCAACCATGGATTGTTATCTCACCCTGCACTCAGGGAGGCGCTACAGGAGCCTCAGAGCCCACACTACCAGGCTCAAAAACAGCTTCTTTCCCTAAGCTGTTGCACACCTGAACCTGGCTACCCAGTGAATGTCTGTAAATATGTTTGTACTCGTGCTCTTTTTTAACTTATTTTTAACTTTTGGTCTATCTTACTCTGCGTTTGCTGTGTTTGTCTATGTCTGTCTTGCACTGTTTGGCAAAGCTGCAGCCCTTATTTCATTTTTAACATGTGCCTGCACATTGATATTAATCACAATAAATTGAATTGAATTGAATTACTCGTGTTGTTGTCTCCTGACTAGATCCTTACTCATGTTGTTGTCTCCTGACTGGATCCTTAGTCGTGTTGTTGTCTCCTGACTAGATCCTTACTCATGTTGTTGTCTCCTGACTGGATCCTTAGTCATGTTGTTGTCTCCTGACTAGATCCTTACTCATGTTGTTGTCTCCTGACTGGATCCTTAGTCGTGTTGTGGTCTCCTGACTAGATCCTCACTCATGTTGTTGTCTCCTGACTAGATCCTTACTCGTGTTGTTGTCTCATGACTAGATCCTTAGTCGTGTTGTGGTCTCCTGACTAGATCCTTACTCGTGTTGTTGTCTCCTGACCAGATCCTTACTAGTGGTGTTGTCTCCTGACTAGATCCTTACTCGTGTTGTTGTCTCCTGACTAGATCGTTACTAGTGGTGTTGTCTCATGACTAGATCCTTAGTCGTGTTGTGGTCTCCTGACTAGATCCTTACTCGTGTTGTTGTCTCCTGACCAGATCCTTACTAGTGGTGTTGTCTCCTGACTGGATCCTTAGTCGTGTTGTGGTCTCCTGACTAGATCCTCACTCATGTTGTTGTCTCCTGACTAGATCCTTACTCGTGTTGTTGTCTCATGACTAGATCCTTAGTCGTGTTGTGGTCTCCTGACTAGATCCTTACTCGTGTTGTTGTCTCCTGACCAGATCCTTACTAGTGGTGTTGTCTCCTGACTAGATCCTTACTCGTGTTGTTGTCTCCTGACTAGATCCTTACTCGTGGTGTTGTCTCGTGACTAGATCCTTACTCGTGTTGTTGTCTCCTGACTAGATCCTTAGTTGTGTTGTTGTCTCCTGACTACATCCTTACTAGTGTTGTTGTCTCATGACTAGAACCTGAGTCGTGTTGCTGTCTCCTGACTAGATCCTTACTCGTGTTGTTGTCTCCTGACTAGATCCTTACTAGTGTTGTTGTCTCCTGACTAGATCCTTACTAGTGTTGTTGTCTCCTGACTAGATCCTTACTCGTGTTGTTGTCTCCTGACTAGATCCTTACTCGTGTTGTTGTCTCCTGACTAGATCCTTACTCGTGTTGTTGTCTCCTGACTAGATCCTTACTAGTGTTGTTTTCTCCTGACTAGATCCTTACTCGTGTTGTTGTCTCCTGACTAGATCCTTACTCGTGTTGTTGTCTCATGACTAGATCCTTGCTTGTGTTGTTGTCTCCTGACTAGATCCTTACTCGTGTTGTTGTCTCATGACTAGATCCTTGCTTGTGTTGTTGCCTCCTGACTAGATCCTTACTCGTGTTGTTGTCTCCTGATTAGATCCTTACTAGTGTTGTTGTCTCCTGACTAGATCCTTACTCGTGGTGTTGTCTCCTGACTAGATCCTTACTCGTGGTGTTGTCTCCTGACTAGATCCTTACTCGTGGTGTTGTCTCCTGACTAGATCCTTGCATGTGCAGTATCAGCTCTCAGATGTACGGTGCTTTGTATAAAAGCATGTGCTAAATGAAATTGTAAATTGCAAACTGTCTCCATTACAGCCACTTAGCTGGATTTAACAGAAACCATAAGGGATAATAGCTTTAACCTGGATTCACCTGTTGAATGTCATCCAGAAGTTCTTTTTTTTCCTGATTTTTGATTCCTGTTTTTTTATTATCATTTCATTGTTATCTAAATTAGCGTGTATGTTCATGTACAACAATTTCAGTGGTCCATACTCGAGTCTACTGATTTGAAACCAATATGTAATCAGTTCATGTGTCTTTTGTAAGCGCGCGCGCGCGCGCGCGTGTGTGTGTTTATAACGCAGGGCAGCTTCATTTGAACTTTCACGACATTTTTATTTGATCAGGAGGAGAAAAGTACTTTCTCCTCCTGATCAAATTAGTCATATCCCTAAAAGTTGATATTCAAATATAACATTTTTCGTCAGGCACAGGAGGCCGTGGTGTATTTTGTACCTTCATGAAGACCTATCGATACTCACATCCTCGCGGGAACGCGCATGCGTTCACTCAGCTGGCTCTCCAGTTCAGGTAAGTAAAAATGAAATACAGCCATTATTTTTCGATTATTTGAGACTATCGGCACAGTTTTGTAAACAACGTAGCAGACCAGTTGCCACTGTAAAACGCTGTAGCTCACTGTGTGCTATCTGTAAAGCCGTGCTGATAATTGAGTAAAGAAAAAATGAAGAAAGTTTGGTGTCATGCGGCGCCACGGCTTCGTGGGGTACCCATTCTGTCGGGGATACCAAGTGCGCGGGGACACGGCCGGGTCGCGGTCGGCGCTGCGCCGCGTGGGAGGGGGCACGGCGGGAGAGGAGTGACTTTCCCCTGAAAATCCCAAACCGGGACCAGCAGGCAACACACGGCGCGGCGGCTCGGTGCGGGACGGCTAGCAGGGCTCAACAGGCGGGCGGAGAGCGGAGGAAAGCCAGAGGAGGGTATCTGGAGAAACGCAGGTTCGAGATCCAGTCGCCGCTTCACGTCGTTTGCCGGTGCTGCTGCTGTTGGCGTTTGTCCACGAGTACCTGGTGCTGGTGAGTTGCTCCGCCGGCGCGGTGTGGTGGAGAGCGGTACCGCGGTGCTGCAGCCTCGGCTCTCACTCCACGCTCTAGCGTCCCTCCGCCGGGGGCCGGCGAGGGAGGGAGGGAGGGTAAGGTGGGGAGCTCGCTCAGGCAGCAAGGAGGCGAGGGAGTGGAACTTGTGGCAGGCAACATGGCCGCTCGTGTGGCGGCCCCTCACAGCGCTGCGATGACAGCGTCCCTGAAACGCTGGAGCCCCGCGGCTAACTTGTTACACACCGCGTCCACCACCTCCTCCTCCATGTTCGGATGACGAAGCGAAGGAGTCGGAGCCCCGCTTAGCGAGGCAGGCGGTCCAACTCCTTCCACACTTCAGCTACTACCCCGCGGGGGCGGACTTTCTGTTGGTTGTTCTGGCGCTGTACTTCCTTCCCTGGCTCCGTACACTGTAACTACATGCGGTTCAGCGCCGTTAGCTTAGCTTACCTTTCCTCTGTAAACACCTCCTAAAGTCACCGTTAGCAGGCACAGGTGCCGAGAAACGCGCGGTTCTTCACTTCGTGTACTTGCCTTACCTGTCCTCTGATGTGGAAGCGTGAAACAGCCACACATTATCCTCACATTACAGTACAAGCTACAGGTACGGTTAAACGTCGGAGGTGGCGACATTACAACAGGACATCACCACATTACTTTACCACTTTACAACATTACATTACGTCACACATTACTTTACATTACATCACAACATTACTTTACCACTTTACAACTACTGTACAACATCACATTGCATCACACATTACTTTACGTTACATCACAACATTACTTTACCACTGTACAACATTACATTACATCACACATTACTTTACATTACATCACAACATTACTTTACCACTTTACAACTACTGTACAACATTACATTACATCACACATTACTTTACAACATTACATTACAGCATTACTTTACCACTTTACAACTACTGTACAACATTACATTACATCACACATTACTTTACATTACATCACATTACTTTACCACTTTACAACTACTGTACAACATTACGTTACATCACACATTACTTTACATTACATCACAACATTACTTTACAACATTACATTACAGCGTTACATCACATTACCACTTTACAACTACTGTACAACATTTTATTACATCACAACATTACTTTACAACTTTACATTACATCACAACATTACTTTACCACTTTACAAATACTGTACAACATCACATTACATCCCACATTACATTACATTACATCACAACATTACTTTACAACATTACATTACAGCATTACATCACAACATTACTTTACCACTTTACAACTACTGTAAAACATTACATTGCATCACACATTACATTACATCACAACATTACTTTACCACTTTACAACTACTGTACAACATTACATTACATCACACATTACTTTACATTACATCACATTACTTTACCACTTTACAACTACTGTACAACATTACGTTACATCACACATTACTTTACATTACATCACAACATTACTTTACAACATTACATTACAG
>NC_079225.1:8315714-8353214 GCF_029633865.1 Lampris incognitus | reverse complement strand
ACAGTCTACAGTCATAGCCGTTAGTCATTGTAATACACATTATAGGAAAGTATGGGCGTTATAGATGCAATAGATGCTTATAGGGCGTTATAGATGCAAGCTTCATAGAAAGTGTTGCCCAGCTTTCATACAAAAACAACATAGAATTATGTACCAGCTCTCATACAAAACTAAGGCTTTGTGTGGAATATGTGGTAAAGGTCAGCTAAATTGGCCATGCGAAATTGTCCCTAGGCGTGAACGTGTGGGCCCTGTGATGGCCTGGCAGCCTGTCCAGGGTGTCTGCCCGCCTGCCACCCAATGACTGCTGGGATAGGCTCCAGCACCGCGACCCTGAGTAGGATAAATGGTTTGGGTGATGGATGGATGGATACAAATAATAGGCCACAATGAAATCATGGAAGTGCAACATAGCAGATGTGCTTTGCTGGTGATGCTGGAATGTGTCAGTTTTTGTGTAAGAACAGGAGTCGGTCTACATGCTCCGCTGTGCAGTAACTAGATCCCCTGCATGTGAGACGCCAGCTGCCAGTCATCGGTAATAAAATGCAGTTATGGTGACATCAGATTCTTAGCAATGGATGTCCACACATGGCATGTTATTGCTATCCCACCTGCTTTCCTCAATGATTCCATGACTTTGGTTTTGGTGGGCGCCTGGGTAGTGTAGCAGTCTATTCTGTTGTATACCAACACAGGGATTCTGGTTCGAATCCCTGTGTTGCCTCCGGCTTGGTCAGGCATCCCTACAGACACAATTGGCCACAGCTGGGCCAAATTTGCTGTATTGTTCCTACCGGTGTTAGAAGGGGGCCAGGGCCTACTTGACCTCTGCAGTCGTATCACAACTTTTCACCTTCAAACTGTGCAGTCAGTGGCTTTTATACCACAACCAACGACTTTGGAGTGAAACAGCATCTGTGTTGCTCCGTAAGGTTCTGAGCCTTAACTATGACAAGCACTAGTTCATTCTGGACTTCACTGGCATGGAGTCCACTAGGACACCCTTCTGTCAGTCTGTCCTCTGAGATTGGGGAACAGTGTCAAGCACCGAAAGAGACTACTCCCAGATCTATGGCAGTGTTGGGGAGGAACCATTGTTCTATAACCCACCGTTACACTGCAGGATGCTCAGCTCTGTAAGTGTACGGAGATCCCTCACAAGAGCTGGACTTACTAAGCTAGGGTATCTTGGATCAGCAGGACAGTGGAAAACGACTGACATTTTGAGCCAAGAAACTGGTTTTAAATCTCTTTGTTTAATGGAGAGGGTGTTGGAGGAAGTGATCAGTGCACTTCCTGGCTTCTTCAGAGAGGCATTAGGAGCGGAGTGTGGAGAGGATCAGCCAGTTATGCGGCCTGTTTTTCCATCTTTGTCCATCTGTGGAGCAGTGGAGGAGCAGGAGGAAGTGAAGGGGGCCATTCTCTCTTTCAAAACACCAGAACTACAGGACTTCTCAAGTACATCACAGAAGGCCTTGTACGCAGTCACTGTAAAGGTTCTCAACAGAACATCACTAGCCGGTGTGCAGGAGTCGAGGTGGTTGAGTGTGTTGGCACCAGGCTCATCCCCCAAAGGCAGCTGGAGGTCCCTGTACAAACCTGGATCTACAGTGGAAGGTGGTACACGGCTCTGCAGTGGAGGGTGGTACATGGCTCTGCAGTGGAGGGTGGTACATGGATCTACAGTGGAGGGTGGTACATGGATCTACAGTGGAAGGTGGTACATGGATCTACAGTGGAAGGTGGTACATGGCTCTGCAGTGGAGGGTGGTACATGGATCTACAGTGGAGGGTGGTACATGGATCTACAGTGGAAGGTGGTACATGGATCTACAGTGGAAGGTGGTACATGGATCTACAGTGGAGGTTGGCACATGGATCTACAGTGGAAGGTGGTACATGGATCTACAGTGGAAGGTGGTACACGGCTCTGCAGTGGAGGGTGGTACATGGATCTACAGTGAAGGGTGGTACACGGCTCTGCAGTGGAAGGTGGTACACGGCTCTGCAGTGGAGGGTGGTACATGGCTCTGCAGTGGAAGGTGGTACAAGGCTCTGCAGTGGAGGGTGGTACATGGATCTGCAGTGGAGGGTGGTACATGGATCTACAGTGGAGGGTGGTACATGGCTCTGCAGTGGAAGGTGGTACATGGCTCTGCAGTGGAAGGTGGTACATGGATCTACAGTGGAAGGTGGTACATGGATCTACAGTGGAAGGTAGTACACGGCTCTGCAGTGGAAGGTGGTACACGGCTCTGCAGTGGAAGGTGGTACACGGCTCTGCAGTGGAGGGTGGTACATGGATCTACAGTGGAGGGTGGTACATGGATCTACAATGGAGGGTGGTACATGGATCTACAGTGGAGGGTGGTACATGGATCTGCAGTGGAGGGTGGTACATGGATCTACAGTGGAGGGTGGTACATGGATCTACAGTGGAAGGTGGTACACGGCTCTGCAGTGGAAGGTGGTACATGGATCTACAGTGGAGGGTGGTACATGGATCTACAGTGGAAGGTGGTACATGGATCTACAGTGGAAGGTGGTACATGGATCTACAGTGGAAGGTGGTACATGGATCTACAGTGGAGGGTGGTACATGGATCTACAGTGGAAGGTGGTACATGGATCTACAGTGGAAGGTGGTACATGGCTCTGCAGTGGAGGGTGGTACATGGATCTACAGTGGAGGGTGGTACACGGCTCTGCAGTGGAGGGTGGTACATGGCTCTGCAGTGGAGGGTGGTACATGGGGCTGTGGCTACGATCAGACATGTGGCACATGTAGATCCTAGGGCAGGGAGCCACTGCTCTTTCTGTCATGATGAAGACACCCTACAGCACTTCTGGCTCCTCAGATGTCCCAGGTTGAGCCCTCTTTTCTCAGTACTGCAGCAGTGGCTCAGAGGTTTAGGAGAGGTTCTCGAAGACAGCCTGTTTGTCGTTGGTCCGAGATACACGGCAGCATTCTTGAAGACAGCCTGTTTGTCTTTGGTCCGAGATACACAGCAGCACAGTGCAGACGTGTCAACTTGGTTGCTTTTCTGATAAATCCGGCAAAAATGAGCGTTTGGCTTAGCAGAAGAAACAAAATGAAAAATTGAGTTCACGTTTTTCAAAATAATTTCAAATTTGGAAGAATTTGTTTGTGTTTGGGGACATGGAGGTGTTCTGTGCTCAGTAGAAAACCCACTGCTTCTTCTTCAGTTGTGAAGAAGGGAAGGTGTGGATCTGTTCTTGTTACTGTATATGGGGACTGTTGTGGTTCACCTTGTGTATGAGCATCTGTGTTAATATTGTTGTCTTAATGTGAATGACAAATTGGACCATTAAAGACATGGTTAAAGATCTCTCTCTCTCTCTCTCTCTCTCTCTCTCTCTCTCTCTCTCTCTCTCTCTCTCTCTCTCTCTCTCTCTCTCTCTCTCTCTCTCTCTCTCTCTCTCTCTCTCTCTCTCTCTCTCTCATAGACATTCTTTATTGTGGCTCCTCTGTCCTGTGTGACCCCCCTAACATACAGAGGTAAGCCTGCACACACACACATCATGAATGTAGATAGCTAACGCACACACACTCACACACACATGCATCACGTATATAGATATCTAACACACACACACACATCATGTATATAGATATATAACACACACACACACACATCATGTATATAGATATATAACACACACACACATCATGTATTTATAGATATATAACACACACACACACATCATGTATATAGATATATAACACACACACACATCATGTATATAGATATATAACACACACACACATCATGTATATATAGATATATAACGCACACACACACACATCACGTATATAGATATATAACACACACACACATCATGTATATAGATATATAACACACACACACATCATGTATATAGATATCTAACACACACACACATCACGTATATAGATATCTAACACACACACGCATCACGTATATAGATATCTAACACACACACACACACATCATGTATATAGATATATAACACACACACACCATGTATATAGATATATAACACACACACACACACCATGTATATCGATATCTACCACACACACACATCATGTATATAGATATATAACACACACACACATCATGTATATAGATATATAACACACACATGCACATCATGTATATAGATATATAACACACACACACATCATGTATATAGATATCTACCACACACACATCATGCATATAGATATATAACACACACACACACACACACACACACCATGTATATCGATATCTACCACACACACACATCATGTATATAGATATATAACACACACACACACACACACATCATGTATATAGATATATAACACACACACACACACACACACACACACACACACACACACACACCATGTATATCGATATCTACCACACACACACATCATGTATATAGATATATAACACACACACACACATCATGTATATAGATATATAACACACACACGCACATCACGTATATAGATATCTACCACACACACACATCATGTATATAGATATATAACACACACACACACACCATGTATATCGATATCTACCACACACACACATCATGTATATAGATATATAACACACACACACACACCATGTATATCGATATCTACCACACACACACATCATGTATATAGATATATAACACACACACACACACATCATGTATATAGATATATAACACACACACGCACATCACGTATATAGATATCTACCACACAAACACATCATGTATATAGATATATAACACACACACATCATGTATATAGATATATAACACACACACACACACATCATGTATATAGATATATAACACACACACGCACATCACGTATATAGATATCTACCACACACACACATCATGTATATTGATATATAACACACACACATCATGCATATAGATATATAACACACACACACACCATGTATATCGATATCTACCACACACACACATCATGTATATAGATATATAACACACACACACACACACCATGTATATCGATATCTACCACACACACACATCATGTATATAGATATATAACACACACACACACATCATGTATATAGATATATAACACACACACACACATCATGTATATAGATATATAACACACACACACATCATGTATATAGATATATAACACACACACACATCATGTATATAGATATATAACACACACACACATCATGTATATAGATATATAACACACACACACATCATGTATATAGATATATAACACACACATCATGTATATAGATATATAACACACATACACACATCATATATATATAGATATCTAACACACACAAACACACATCATGTATATAGATATATAACACACACACACACATCATGTATATAGATATAACACACACACATCACATATATAGATATCTAACACACACACATCATGTATATAGATATATAACACACACACACATCATGTATATAGATATATAACACACACACATCATGTATATAGATATATAACACACATACACACATCATATATATATATAGATATCTAACACACACAAACACACATCATGTATATAGATATATAACACACACACACACACATCATGTATATAGATATAACACACACACATCACATATATAGATATCTAACACACACACATCATGTATATAGATATATAACACACATACACACATCATATATATATATAGATATCTAACACACACAAACACACATCATGTATATAGATATATAACACACACACACATCATGTATATAGATATAACACACACACACACATCATGTATATAGATATATAACACAAACACACACACACACACATCATGTATATAGATATATAACACACACACACACACATCATGTATATAGATATATAACACACACACACACACATCATGTATATAGATATATAACACACACACAAACACACATCATGTATATAGATATATAACACACACACACATCATGTATATAGATATAACACACACACACACACATCATGTATATAGATATATAACACAAACACACACACACACACATCATGTATATAGATATATAACACACACACACACACACATCATGTATATAGATATATAACACACACACACACACACATCATGTATATCGATATTTAACACACACACACACATCATGTATATCGATATATAACACACACACACACACATCATGTATATAGATATAACACACACACACACACATCATGTATATAGATATATAACACAAACACACACACACACATCATGTATATAGATATATAACACACACACACACACATCATGTATATAGATATATAACACACACACACACACACATCATGTATATCGATATTTAACACACACACACACACATCATGTATATCGATATATAACACACACACACACACAAACACACACATCATGTATATAGATATTTAACACACACACACACACATCATGTATATAGATATATAACAAACACACACACACATCATGTATATAGATATATAACACACACACACACACATCATGTATATAGATATATAACACACACACACACACACACATCATGTATATAGATATATAACACACACACACACACATCATGTATATAGATATATAACACACACACACACACATCATGTATATCGATATTTAACACACACACACACATCATGTATATCGATATATAACACACACACACACACACACACACACATCATGTATATCGATATTTAACACACACACACACACATCATGTATATAGATATCTAACACAAACACACACACACACACACATCAGGTATATATAGATATCTAACAGGGTTTATTTGGACACTCTTATTTGAAAATCATATATAGATATTTATTGAATTACACCTTCTCTGTACTCCCCAGAGTTTTACCCTTTTTAATTTTATTCCCTTTTACTTGTGTTCTGCTTTGTGTTGCACACCTTCAGAGTTTGCCGCTAAACATTTGACTACTTATTATACTTGTACATATGTGCAAATAAACATGTACACAAACACACACAATGTGTAATGTGAAGATACATGTTCATATTGGAAGAATCTCATGGTTCCTGCAGAGGAACTCACACATGACTGAGTTAGCTACAGTCAGGTGAAGTGTCATGACTCAGTTCGCTACAGTCAGGTGAAGTGTGATGACTGAGTCAGTTACAGTCAGGTGAAGTGTGATGACTGAGTTAGCCACAGTCAGGTGAAGTGTGATGACTGAGTTAGCCACAGTAGGGTGAAGTGTGATGACTCAGTTAACTACAGTCAGTTTAAGTGTTATGACTCAGCTACAGTCAGGTAAAATGTCATGAATCAGCTAGCTACAGTCAGGTGAAGTGTCATGATTCAGTTAACTACAGTCAGATAAAGTGTGATGACTCAGTTGGCTACAGTCAGGTAAAGTGTGATGACTCAGTTGGCTACATTCAGGTAAAGTGTGATGACTCAGTTGGCTACAGTCAGGTAAAGTGTGATTACTCAGTCAGCTACAGTCAGGTGAAGTGTGATGACTGAGTTAGCCACAGTCAGGTGAAATGTGATGACTCAGTCAGTTACAGTCAGGTGAAGTGTCATGACTCAGTTAGCTAAAGTCAGGTGAAGTGTGATGACTGAGTTAGCTACAGTCAGGTGAAGTGTGATGACTGAGTTAGCCACAGTCAGGTGAAATGTGATGACTCAGTTGGCTACAGTCAGGTAAAGTGTGATGACTCAGTTGGCTACATTCAGGTAAAGTGTGATGACTCAGTTGGCTACAGTCAGGTAAAGTGTGATTACTCAGTCAGCTACAGTCAGGTGAAGTGTGATGACTGAGTTAGCCACAGTCAGGTGAAATGTGATGACTCAGTCAGTTACAGTCAGGTGAAGTGTCATGACTCAGTTAGCTAAAGTCAGGTGAAGTGTGATGACTGAGTTAGCTACAGTCAGGTAAAGTGTGATGATTCAGTTAGCTACGGTCAGGGAGACTGTGATGACTCAGCTAGCTACAGTCAGGTGAAGTGTGATGACTCAGCTACAGTCAGGTAAAGTGTCATGACTCAGTTAACTACAGTCAGTTTAAGTGTTATGACTCAGCTACAGTCAGGTAAAATGTCATGAATCAGCTAGCTACAGTCAGGTGAAGTGTGATGACTGAGTTAGCCACAGTAGGGTGAAGTGTGATGACTCAGTTAACTACAGTCAGTTTAAGTGTTATGACTCAGCTACAGTCAGGTAAAATGTCATGAATCAGCTAGCTACAGTCAGGTGAAGTGTCATGATTCAGTTAACTACAGTCAGATAAAGTGTGATGACTCAGTTGGCTACAGTCAGGTAAAGTGTGATGACTCAGTTGGCTACATTCAGGTAAAGTGTGATGACTCAGTTGGCTACAGTCAGGTAAAGTGTGATGACTCAGTTGGCTACATTCAGGTAAAGTGTGATGACTCAGTTGGCTACAGTCAGGTAAAGTGTGATTACTCAGTCAGCTAAAGTCAGGTAAAGTGTCGTGAGTCAGTTAGCTACAGTCAGGTAAAGTGTCATGACTCAGCTTCAATCAGGTAAAGTATGATGACTCAGTCAGCTACAGTCAGGTGAAGTGACATGACTCAGTTAGCTACAGTCAGGTAAAGTGTGATGACTCAGCTAGCTACAGTCAGGTAAAGTATGATGACTCAGTTAGCTACAGTCAGATAAAGTGCCATGGCTCATTTAACTACAGTCAGGTAAAGGTTCATGACTCAGTTAGATACAGTCAGGTGAAGTGTAATGACTCAAGTTAGCTACAGTCAGGTAAAGTGTCATGGTTCAGTTAGCTACAGTCAGGGGAAGTGTGATGACTCAGCTATAGTCAGGTAAAGTTTCATGACTCCGTTAGCTACAGTCAGGTGAATTGTAATGACTCAGTTAGCTACAGTCAGGTAAACTATGATGACTCAGTTAGGTACAGTCGGGTAAAGTGTCATGACTGTTAGGTACAGTCAGGTAAAGTGTGATGACTCAGTCAGCTACAGTCAGGTAAAGTGTCATGACTGTTAGGTACAGTCAGGTAAAGTGTGATGACTCAGTCAGCTACAGTCAGGTAAAGCGTGATGACTCAGTTAGATAAAGTCAGGTAAAGTTTCATGACTCAGTTAGCTATAGTCAGGTAAAGTGTGATGATTCAGTTAGCCACAGTCAGTTGAAGTACGATGAGTCACTTAGCTACAGCCAGGTAAAGTGTCATGAGTCATAAAAGTGTGATGACTCAGCTACAGTCAGGTGAAGTGTGATGACTCAGCTACAGTCAGGTAAAGTGTCATGACTCAGTTAACTACAGTCAGGTGAAGTGTAATAACTCAGCTACAGTCAGGTAAAGTGTGATGACTCAGTTAGCTAAAGTCAGGTAAAGTGTCATGACTCAGCTAGCTACAGTCAGGTGAAGTGTCATGATTCAGATAACTACAGTCAGGTAAAGAGTGATGATTCAGTTCGCTACAGTCAGGTGAATTTTGATGACTCAGCTACAGTCAGGTGAAGTGTCATGACTCAGTTAGCTACAGTCAGGTAAAGTGTCATGACTCAGTTAGCTACAGTCAGGTAAAGTGTCATGACTCAGCTTCAAGCAGGTAAAGTGTGATGACTCAGCTACAGTCAGGTAAAGTGTGATGACTCAGTTAGCTAGAGTCAAGTAAAGTGTGATGACTGAGTTAGCCGCAGTCAGGTGAAGTGTGATGACCCAGTTAGTTACAGTCAGGTGAAGAGTCATGACTCAGTTAGATACAGTTAGGTGAAGTGTGATGACTGAGTTAGCCACAGTAGGGTGAAGTGTGATGACTCAGTTAGCTACAGTCAGTTTAAGTGTTATGACTCAGCTACAGTCAGGTAAAATGTCATGAATCAGCTAGCTACAGTCAGGTGAAGTGTCATGATTCAGTTAACTACAGTCAGGTAAAGAGTGATGATTCAGTTCGCTACAATCAGGGGCATTTTGATGACTCAGTTAGCTACAGTCAGATAAAGTGTGATGACTCAGTTAGCTACATTCAGGTAAAGTGTGATGACTCAGTTGGCTACAGTCAGGTAAAGTGTGATTACTCAGTCAGCTAAAGTCAGGTAAAGTGTCATGAGTCAGTTAGCTACAGTCAGGTAAAGTGTCATGACTCAGCTTCAATCAGGTAAAGTATGATGACTCAGTCAGCTACAGTCAGGTGAAGTGACATGACTCAGTTAGCTACAGTCAGGTAAAGTGTGATGACTCAGCTAGCTACAGTCAGGTAAAGTATGATGACTCAGTTAGCTACAGTCAGATAAAGTGCCATGGCTCATTTAACTACAGTCAGGTAAAGGTTCATGACTCAGTTAGATACAGTCAGGTGAAGTGTAATGACTCAACTTAGCTACAGTCAGGTAACGTGTCATGGTTCAGTTAGCTACAGTCAGGGGAAGTGTGATGACTCACCTATAGTCAGGTAAAGTTTCATGACTCCGTTAGCTACAGTCAGGTGAATTGTAATGACTCAGTTAGCTACAGTCAGGTAAACTATGATGACTCAGTTAGGGACAGTCGGGTAAAGTGTCATGACTGTTAGGTACAGTCAGGTAAAGTGTGATGACTCGGTTAGCTAAAGTCAGGTAAAGTGTCATGACTCGGTTAGCTACAGTCAGGTGAAGTGTCATGACTCAGTTAGCTATAGTCAGGTAAAGCGTGATGACTCGGTTAGCTAAAGTCAGGTAAAGTGTCATGACTCGGTTAGCTACAGTCAGGTGAAGTGTCATGACTCAGTTAGCTATAGTCAGGTAAAGTGTGATGACTCAGTTAGCCACAGTCAGGTGAAGTACGATGAGTCACTTAGCTACAGCCAGGTAAAGTGTCATGAGTCATAAAAGTGTGATGACTCAGCTACAGTCAGGCGAAGTGTGATGACTCCGCTACAGTCAGGTAAAGTGTGATGACTCAGTTAACTACAGTCAGGTGAAGTGTAATAACTCAGCTACAGTCAGGTAAAGTGTGATGACTCAGTTAGCTAAAGTCAGGTAAAGTGTCATGACTCAGCTAGCTACAGTCAGGTGAAGTGTCATGATTCAGATAACTACAGTCAGGTAAAGAGTGATGACTCAGTTAGCTACAGTCAGGTAAAGTGTGATCACTCAGTTAGCTACAGTCAGGTAAAGTGTAATAACTCAGTCAGCTACACTCAGGTAAAGGGTGATGACTCAGTTAGCTACAGTCAGGGAAAGTGTCATGACTCAGCTAGCTACAGTCAGGTGAAGTGTCATGATTCAGATAACTACAGTCAGGTAAAGTGTCATGACTCAGTTAACTACAGTCAGGTAAAGTGTCATGACTCAGTTAGCTACAGTCAGGTGAAGTGTCATGACTCAGTTAGCTACTGTCAGGTAAAGTGTCATGACTCAGTTAGCTACAGTCAGGTAAAGTGTAATAACTCAGTCAGCTACAGTCAGGTAAAGGGTGATGACTCAGTTAGCTACAGTCAGGTGAATTTTGATGACTCAGTTAGCTACAGTCAGTTTAAGTGTGATGACTCCGCTACAGTCAGGTAAAGTGTGATGACTCAGTTAACTACAGTCAGGTGAAGTGTAGTAACTCAGCTACAGTCAGGTAAAGTGTCATGACTCAGCTAGCTACAGTCAGGTGAAGTGTCATGATTCAGATAACTACAGTCAGGTAAAGTGTCATGACTCAGTTAGCTACAGTCAGGTAAAGTGTGATCACTCAGTTAGCTACAGTCAGGTAAAGTGTAATAATTCAGTCAGCTACACTCAGGTAAAGGGTGATGACTCAGTTAGCTACAGTCAGGTAAAGTGTCATGACTCAGCTAGCTACAGTCAGGTGAAGTGTCATGATTCAGATAACTACAGTCAGGTAAAGTGTCATGACTCAGTTAGCTACAGTCAGGTGAAGTGTCATGACTCAGTTAGCTACAGTCAGTTAAAGTGTAATAACTCAGTCAGCTAAAGTCAGGTAAAGGGTGATGACTCAGTTAGCTACAGTCAGGTGAATTTTGATGACTCAGTTAGCTAAAGTCAGTTTAAGTGTTATGACTCAGCTACAGTCAGGTAAAATGTCATGATTCAGTTAACTACAGTCAGGTAAAGAGTGATGATTCAGTTCGCTACGATCAGGTGAGTTTTGATGACTCAGTTAGCTACAGTCAGGTGAAGTGTCATGACTCAGTCAGCTAGAGTCAGGTAAAGTGTGATGACTCAGTTAGCTACAGTCAGATAAAGTTTGATGACTCAGTTAGCTACAATCAAGTGAAGTGTCTTGACTCAGCTACAGTCAGGTAAAGGGTGATGACTCAGTTAGCTACAGTCAGGTGAAGTGTCTCAACTCAGCTACAGTCAGGTGAAGTGTGATGACTCAGCTACAGTTAGGTAAAGTGTGATGACTCAGTTAGCTACAGTCAGGTGAAGTGTCTTAACTCAGCTACAGTCAGGTGACGTGTGATGACTCAGCTACAGTTAGGTAAAGTGTGATGACTCAGTTAGCTACAGTCAGGTGAAGTGTGATGACACAGTTAGCTAGAGTCAGTTAAAGTGTGATGACTCAGTTAGCTAGAGTCAAGTGAAGTGTCTTGACTGAGCTACAGTCAGGTAAAGTGTCATGACTCAGTTAGCTACAGTCAGGTGAAGTGTGATGACACAGTTAGCTAGAGTCAGTTAAAGTGTGATGACTCAGTTAGCTAGAGTCAAGTGAAGTGTCTTGACTGAGCTACAGTCAGGTAAAGTGTCATGACTCAGTTTGCTACGGTCAGGTGAAGTGTCTTGACTCATTTTGCTACAGTCAGGTAAAGTGTCATGACTCAGTTAGGTACAGTCAGGTGAAGTGTGATGAGCAGCTGTGAAGTGAGATGTGTTCAACAGATTATTTAAATCAGTAAATCTTTTCGGTAAATATGTTGACTCAGTAACAGTACTGCTTCAGATCTACAGCACTGCACCGTTGTTGCCAATACATAGGTATGCAGAGGGATGCAGCTGCATCTGTATTCATGCCTGCTCATCTGGAATACTGCATTTCAGCCTTCCTCTGACTTTCTTTATACCACACACTACCCTCTGTCAGACATGAGGTATATGTCTGGGGTGAAGTGGACCTCCGTCTGTACTGCCGTGTGTGTTGTTTGTGTGTTTGTTTCCACACTGCTCAGCAAATGGCAGGGGTAATAAAACACCATGGTGCTACAGAGGCCTCCGCCATCACCCCCTCAAACACACCCTGCACCAAACCTGCTGCTGACATACTACCTCCACCCACTCAGTCTCTCTGACATACCTCCACCCACTCAGTCTCTCTGACATATCTCCACCCACTCAGTCTCTCTGACATATCTCCATCTACTCAGTCTTCTCTGACATACCTCTACCCATTCAGTCTCTCTGCTCATTTCTTTTTTGTCTCTGGTCCTCTGTTCTCCTGTCAATCTCTGTCTGTCTATCTCTTTGTCTGTCTGTGTGTCTGTCCTTGTCTGTTTATGTGTCTGTCTGTCTGTCTGTGTCTGTCTGTCTGTCAATCTCTGTCTGTGTCTGTCTCTATCTGTCTGTCTGTGTGTCAGTCTGTCTGTCTGTCTGTGTCTCTGTCTGTCTGTGTCTCTGTCTGTCTGTATGTGTCTGTCAATCTATGTCTGTCTGTCAATCTCTGTCTGCCTGTCTCTGTCTATCTGTCTGTCTCTATCTCTGTCTGTCTGTCTGTGTGTCAGTCTCTGTTTGTCTCTATCTGTCTCTCTCTGTCTGTCTGTTTCTGTCTGCCTGCCTGTCTGTGTGTGTGTGTGTGTGTGTGTGTGTGTGTGTGTGTGTGTGTGTGTGTGTGTGTGTGTGTGTGTGTCTGTCTGTCTGTCTGTCTGTCTGTATGTGTATGTGTGTGTCTGTCTGTCAATCTCTGTCTGTCTGTGTCTATCTGTCTTTCAATCTTTTTCCTGTCTGTCTGTCCATCTCTGTCTGCCTGTCTGTACGTGTCTGTCTGTCTGTTTGTCTGTGTCTATACGTCTGTCTATCTGTCTGTCTCTATTTCTTTCTCCCTGTTATATACTACATACATAGCATGTCCTTCCATAACTGCATAACCCTTCAGGTCAGTGCAAGTTGACTTGGACTTGTGCTTTCCAGCCTGTATAGTCAAATGGATATGTAAGGTCTAACATATATCAGAATGCTATACATCTATCTATACATCTAGATCTAGTAGCTATACATCTAGTATCTACACATCTAGTATCTACACGTCTAGCTATACATATGTCTATACATCTGTCTGTACATCCGCTAAAAAAATACAATGTCAAGAATAGGATTAATGACTCACCGCTGGAAATCATCTCCGTAGCTACGATACATGTCCCAGGGCTTAGCTATGTTTTCTTCCAGTGATTTTATGAATGAAAGTCAACGAGCAGAGCAGCCATTCACCTTGGTTCATTTTATATTAGGAAACTGTGATGGGTAAGCACATTTGATGTCTTTTTGTTAAAGGTTAATTTGGTATTTTCCACCTTTATTTGATAGCGATAGTAGAGAGAAAGACAGGAAAGGCAGGGAAGAGAAAGGGGATGACATGCAGCAAAGGGCCCGGGCCGAATTCAAACCCAAGGCATTGCGGTAAGGACTCAGCCTTATGTGGTACCACTCTACCAGGTGACCCACCGGGGTGCCTCCTTGATGTCTTTTATTGCCATTTTTTTGCTTTAGAATTAATGAAAGTCAATCAGCAGAGCAGACCATAGGCGGAAATCCCAGTGGGGGACAGGGTGGGGGGACACACGACCCCCCCATCCTGGAAAAAATATGATATATCACCCCCAATTTTTCACCCCTGGTTTACAGCACTACTTTTGGTGTCCCCCTCAGGAATTGCGCTTGAGAAAATGTCACGTAATTGTCCCCTCCAAAATTGATATCAGATTTTCACCCCTGGAGCAGACAGCCTCCTTCGTTAATCTTATATCATGAAAACTGCGATGGTTAATCACATTGAAATCTTTTAATAAGATAGCCTGGTCTCTGTCATTTCATGTCAGACTTGGTCGCTTTCATGAGAGGGTCCACCTAGGAGGCCGCACTTCCACAGACTGACAGGCAAAACATTTTTAGTAGGTAGATTTTTTAGCTCATATTGACAGCTTTTTTTCACATTTCCCCTTTCAATCGAATTGGGCACTGTGCAAAATCGTATAATGGCAGGAAAAACACTGGTTCTTCTCCATGGTTGCGTCTGTTTCCCTTCTCCCAGTAGGTGAAGAAGTTGGAACACCAGAGAAGGGGAGCTGCATATGCCTGGTGGAGAGCTGCACTGTACTGAGTGTTGTCCTCTAGTTGGTTCAGTGATGACAAAGACCGGTTAAAGTTAAAGGGACAAACTGTTGCAAAGTCCAAGCATGCAATGGCAAACCCTTCATTATTACTGGATTTGGTGAGAGCTTTTTTTCCGGGATAGGGCAGTTTTTTTGTGGCTTGTGAGCTGGTGTTCCATCCCTTAGAGCCCTACTATTAAGACTACTACTACTACTTTCGGCTGCTCCCGTTAGGGGGCGCCACAGTGGATCATCCGTTTCCATCTCTTCCTGTCCTCTGCGTCATCCTCTGTCACACCAGCCACCTGCATGTCTTCCCTCACCACGTCCATAAACCTCCTCTTTGGCCTTCCTCTTCTCCTCTTCCCTGGCAGCTCCATATTCAGCATCCTTCTCCCAATATACCCAACATCTCTCCTCCACACATGTCCAAGCCATCTCAATCTTGCCTCTCTTGCTTTGTCTCCAAACCGTCCAACTTGAGCTGTCCCTCTTATATAATCGTTCCTAATCCTGTCCTTCTTCGTTACTCCCAGTGAAAATCTTAGCATCTTCATCTCTGCCACCGCCAGCTCCTCCTCCTGTCTTTTCGTCAGTGCCACTGTCTCCAAACCATATAACATAGCTGGTCTCACAACCATCTTGTAAACTTTCCCTTTAACTCTTGCTGATACTCTTCTGTCGCAAATCACTCCTGACACACTTCTCCACCCACTCCACCCTGCCTGCACTCTCTTTTTCACCTCTCTACTGCACTCCCCGTTACTTTGGACAGTTGACCCCAAGTATTTAAACTCAAATGCCTTTGTCACCTCCACTCCTTGCATCCTGACCATTCCACTGTCCTCCCTCTCATTCACGCATAGGTATTCCGTCTTGCTCCTACTGACTTTCATTCCTCTTCTCTCCAGTGCATACCTCCACCTCTCCAGGCTCTCCTCAACCTGCACCCTACTCTCGCTACAGATCACAATGTCATCCGCGAACGTCATCGTCCATGGAGACTCCTGCATGATCTTGTCTGTCAACCTGTCATTCACCATTGCAAACAATAAAGGGCTAAGAGCCGATCTTTGATGTAATCCCACCTCCACCTTGAACCCATCTGTCACGCACACCTCACCACTGTCATACTTCCACGTGCATATCCTGCACCACTCCTACATACTTCTCTGCAACTCCCGACTTCCTCATACAATACCACACCTCCTCTCTCGGCACCCTGTCATATGCTTTCTCTAAATCTACAAAGACACAATGCAACTCTTTCTGGCCTTCTCTATACTTCTCCATCAACATTCTCAAAGCACACCACATCTGTGGTACTCTTTCGTGGCATGAACCATACTGCTGCTCGCTGATCATCACCTCTCCTCCTCTTAACCTAGCTTCTATTACTCTTTCCCAAATCTTCATGCTGTGGCTGATCAACTTTATACCTCTGTAGTTGTTACAGTTCTGCACATCGCCCTTGTTCTTGAAGATCGGTACCAGTATGCTTCTTCTCCACTCCTCAGGCATCCTCTCACTTTCCAAGATTGTGTTAAACAATCTAGTTAAAAACCCCACTGCCATCTCTCCTAAACATCTCCATGCCTCCACAGGTATGTCATCAGGACCAACTGCCTTGCCACTCTTCATCCTCTTCATAGCTGCCCTCACTTCCTCCTTGCTAATTCACTGCACTTCCTGATTCACTATCCCCACATCATCCAACCTGCTCTCTCTCTCTCATTTTCTTCATTCATCAGCCCCTCAAAGTACTCCTTCCACCTTCTCAGCCCTTTCTCCTCGCTCGTCAGCACATTTCCATCTCTATCCTTGATCGCCCTAACTTGCTACACATCCTTTGCAGCTTGGTCCCTCTGTCTAGGCAATCGGTACAAGTCCTTTTCTCCTTCCTTAGTGTCTAACCTGTCATACAACTCACCATACGCCTTTGGCTTTGCCTTTGCCACCTCTCTCTTCGCTTTATGCTGCGTCTCCTTGTACTCCTGTCTACTTTCTTCATCTCTCTTACTATCCCACTTCTTCTTTGCCAACCTCTTCCTCTGTATACTTTGCTCTACTTCCTCATTCCACCACCACCAAGTCTCCTTGTCTTCCTTCCTCTGTCCTGATGACACACCAAGTACCTTCCTAGCTGTCTCCCTCACTATTTCTGCAGTGGTTGTCCAGCCATCTGGCAACTCTTCACTACCACCCAGTGCCTGTCTTAACTCCTGTCTGAACTCCACACAACAGTCTTCCTTCTACAACTTCCACCATTTGATCTTCGGCTCTGCCTTCACTCGCTTCCTCTTCTTGGTCTTCAAAGTCATCCTACAGACCACCATCCGATGCTGCCTAGCTACATTCTCCCCTGTCACCACCTTGCAGTCTCCAATCCCTTTTAGATCGCGCCTTCTACACAAGATATAGTCCACCTGTGTGCACTTTCCTCCACTCTTGTATGTCACCCTGTGTTCCTCCCTCTTCTTCAAATATGTATTCACCACTGCCATTCCCATCGTTTTCGCAAAATTGACCACCATCTGTCCTTCCACATTTCTCTTCTTGACTCCATACCTTCCCATTAGCTCCTCATCACCTCTGTTCCCTTCGCCAACATGTCCAATGAAGTCCACTCCAATCATCCAATCACCACTTTCTCCTCCTTGGGTACCCTCTCCACCACGTCATCCAACTCACTCCAGAATTCTTCTTTTTCGTCCATCTCACACCCAACTTGCGGGGCATATGCGCTGATAACATTCAGCAATACACCTTCGATTTCCAGCTTCATGCTCATCGCTCTGTTTGACACTCTCTTCACCTCCAGCCCGCTCTTGACATACTCTTCCTTCAGAATTACCCCTACCCCATTTCTCCTCCCATTACACCATGGAAGAAGAGTTTGAACCCACCTCCGATACTCCTGGCCTTACTTTCCTTCCACTATTAAGACACCTATTAAGACTAATCATAATAATAAATTAAACTTATATAGCGCTTTTCTAACACTCAAAGTGGCTTTACAATAAACGGGATGAAACAAGACAACAGATAAACATAACAGATATACAGGGGTGGATGGGAAGGGGGGCTACGAGAGGGAGAAGCGGCAGCCACACACTACGCCAGCAGTACTCTCCCACTTAAACACATACCAAAGGGGAAGAAAAACAAACATCATAAATCACAGATAAAAGCCAGTCTGAAGAGGCAGTTTTGTAGGCAGAGGGGACAATTCCATGGGACTGAGGAATTGAAAAGGTTGGTGAGGTAGGGGCATAGGGCAGGGAGGCATTTCTTCAGTAGGGGGGTGGGGGGGGCATCAAGGGAGCAGGTTGTGGATTTTGATGAGCTGATGAGTTCAGGGATAGTGGTAGGGGTAACTGGAACAAACCAGGAGAGGCAGCGATCAGGGGGAGGGTAGGGAGGTCGGGAGGAATGGGGGGAACAGGGGCCAGAGTAGGGGCTGCTGAGTCAGATGCAGGGGACAGTGATTTGTTAATAGCGGTGATTTTGTCTGCAAAAAATTGGAGAACTGAGTTGCATTGTTCAGCAGTAGAGTTGGAGAGGGCAACGGCACGGGGCTTGACGGTGTTGTTTACAGTGGAGAAGAGGGTGCGGGGGTTACAGTTGGAATCATTAATGATGGTGGAAAAATAGGCAGACTTGGCAGCGGTGAGGGCATCTTTGTAGGCAGAGAGGTGGAGGTTGTGGGCTTCCTGATGTACAGTGAGAGATGTTTTCTTGGCGAGTCGTTCCAGTTGGTGGGCAGTCTGTTTCATTGTGCGGAGCTCAGGTGTGAACCAGGGTGCAGAGATGTTGAAGGAGACTTTTTTTGTTTTGTGAGGGGCCAGTGTGTTGAGGGAGGCAGACAGGGTGGCGTTGAGGTGATTGGTGAGATCATCAGGTAAGGTAGAGGTTGGTTCCAGGGGGAGAGCAGAGGAGAACAGATCGGAGAGTTGGAGGGGATTAATATATTTAGTATTGCGGAATGTTATTTCTCTGAGGAGGTGTGGCCGAGGGGTTGGGGATGGAATAGTGAACTGGATGAGATTATGGTCTGACAGAGGAAATGGGGATGAGTGGATGTTGTGTATCGGTAGATTGACAGAGCAGACCAGGTCAAGGATATGGCCTTTGACATGGGTGGGGAAAGTGACGTGCTGGGTGAGGTTGAAATTGTCCAATAGAGTGATGAATTCTGATGCAAACGTACAGGTGGGTAAATCAATGTGGATGTTAAAATCACCAAGCAGTAGAAAGTGTGAGGAGAGAGATGAGGCTGTTGTGAGGAGTTCAGAGAGGTCGGACAAGAAAGATGGATTTGGTGTGGGTGGCCGGTAGATGAGAATGACAGCCATTGAGCAGGTTATAAAGGCGAGGAATTCAAATGATGAGATGGTGAGGCGTGAGAGCTCAGTGGTCTTGAAGTTCTGATTGAATAAGGCAGCAAGACCACCTCCACGACGGGAGGGACGGGGTCTGCAGATGTAGCTTAAACCAGGGGGGGTGCTTCGTTGAGGGAGAAAAAGTCCCCAGGTTGTTGCCAGGTTTCAGTGAGCAGGAGAAAGTCAAATGAATTATCAGTGATTGTTTCATGTAGGATAAGGGCTTTGTTATTTAGTGATCGGGTGTTAAGGAGGGCAAGGTTAATGGAATGAGAGGGCAACGTAGTGGGGGCATGCTGGAGAGGTCTGAGGTTGTCCAGGTTAGCAGTGCGGGGAGGTGCAGTGGAGGGGGGGGTGGTGGAAACATAGGGTTTGGATGTGGGATATCGTATTGGGGTTAGTGGAAGGATGTGGATGGCGGGAGTGTCTGGGGCTGCGGTGAAGATAACGGCGGTGCTGGAGGACGCCAGCAGACAGAGCGGAGGTGCGTGCAACAGAGGATAGCCGGTAGTTTTTGTTGAGGGACAGGAGTTCATCGGGAGAGTAGTGTAAGGGAGGAGGAGGGAGGCTAATCAGGGGAGGAGGTAAAAAGGGAAGTTTTGTCTTCATTTGATGGCTGGGAGAGCTGGCGCTGGATTAGCTGGGACAGCGAGGCAGGCTAAGCTAACTGCTAGCCCATGCAGACCAGCAGTTCCGATAAAAGGGCGGTCAGGCGGCGGCCTCACCTGCCGTTGACTGTGGTGTTTTTGGTGTCATCGTGAGGAGTGTGGGGAGGTGCGTCGAGGGTGTCTGGCTGGGAGAGCTGGTGTTGGATCGGCTGGGAGAACTTGGTCCGCTTTGTCCAGTGGGCCCGGGGACCACAGCTTCTGCCTGGAGCTGGGTCTGACAGGGTTAGGAAGCTGGGCAGGATAAGCTAACTGCTTGCCTATGCAGACTGGCGGTTCTGACAGTCATCCTGGCTGGCGTTCGTTCCCTTGGACAGTGATTTTTGTTTAGTTTGGATACATGTGTTAGTTTGGATATGTGTGTTAGGTTGGGTGTGTGTGTTAGTTTGGGTGTCTGTGTTCTTGTAGGGTTTTTTTGGTGTTGTACTGCTGTGGGCTGGTGGGGGAAACGGCATTCGTTTCATTTCATGTAGCAAGTGCATGAGGTGAGACGACAAGGGAAGGGTTCCTGGTTTCTGGCGTGATGTAACAGGGGGGCCAAGCTTGCCACTCATTTCATGGATTATTCATTCTACTGTAAAACTTACTTTTTGTTTAGCCAAAAAAGGATTTAACAGTCCAGCAGCATACCACCAGGGTTACATGTTGTAGTTGGCTCAGCTTGGCGTATGTTCTTCAGGTGGTGCTCAGGCTGTTTTACTGCAAGTTTATTTTGCATGAAATTTCAGCAACTTGCAGCTTGCAGCAATTTCAGAAATGTGAGCTCATTTCCCATGCCCCATGTGTTTGTGCCATGAACAAGGGAACGGGGGAAAGCCGAGTTGTTCCTAGCTGCAGCCCGGCCCTCTGGCAGAGCTGCAGCCCGGCCCTCTGACATAGCTGGGGTAATTGCTGGAAGGGTAATTATATCTCTAAGGGTTTGAAATATACAAAGTTAAAATAGGAAGTGAGTCTCAAAGTCCAAATGTTCTTTCGTGTCAGCGTCACATGGACAGACAGACAGACAGACAGACAGACAGACAGACAGACAGACAGACAGACAGACAGACAGACAGACAGACAGACAGACAGTAGTTAACAGTAAGCCCAGGCTGGAAATAAGCAATTACACAATGTTTAGTTGTAAACAATGAAACATAAGATGGAGGCTGCAACAACTGGCGGGCCAGACAGATATGTGGAAGTAGCTGTAGTGACTGACAGGGAAGTGAGTGCATCTGGTAAACACTGGGTTGTGTCTCGGGCTTAATTTAGTAAAGCACCTTATAGGGAAGGATTGTATGTGCATGCTTGCCCCTTTTCAGTTGTGCCCTTCTTTGCATTCACTTACACACACCCACACTACTGGGTGTGTGTAGCTGCCCAGTACGGCCTGTCGTATGTGACAGGTGGGTGTTGGGCAGTAAGGGCCCAGACACATCAAACCGACTAGCGGTGACGGAGGCCGACTGTTGCATCGCCTCACGTCACCTGCCTTCTGGGCCAAAAAGCAGCACTTGAACACACCGCAAAGACTACAGCCGACGGCCAGCAAGCATGTAGGTTCTGCACTGACCCACTAAGCTGAACAGCCAATCAGAGTGACCTCTCTCACCAGCGGGCTCCGCCAAGTCAGCATGCTGAATCTGCCGAAAAGCTGCCGACAGGTCTGACTAGTGCCGACGGTGCAGGACACGCCGCAAAACATTAACTTTTGCACTGAGAGTGTCACAACAAAAAAATCAGTCCACACCTTTCCAAACCAGAAACCCTGGATAACCAGTGAGGTCCGGCAGCTGCTGAAAGTCCGGGGATGCAGCGTTCAAGTCAGGAAACTGTGAGGCCTACAGCGCAGCCAGATCCAACCTCAAAAAGGGCATCAGAACAGCCAAACATAAATATTCCCTACGAATAGAGGACCACTTTCACAATAACTCTGATCCCCGGCGAATGTGGCAAGGCATTCAGTCCATCACAGACTACAAGATCTCTTATAGCGGTCCCACTGTCCATGATGCCTCCCTGCCAGACAAGCTAAATCATTTCTATGCCCGCTTCGACAAGGACAATACTGACCCAGCCACAAAAATCCCCAGCAACCCAGAAAACCAGGTGCTCACTCTATCAATCACAGAGGTCAGAGAATCACTGCGCAGAGTGAACACACTGAAGGCTGCCGGACCGGACTGCATACCGGGTCGGGTCCTTCGGGAATGTGCCGACCAGCTGGCTGAGGTCTTCATAACTATATTTAACCTCTCACTATCGCAATCCATAGTCCCGGCATGCTTTAAGACCACCTCTATCATTCCTGTCCCCAGGAAACCAACATCCACATGTCTGAATGACTACCGACCCATAACACTCACCCCCATTGCCATGAAGTGCTTCGAGAGACTGGTTCTGGCTCACATCAAAGACATATCCCCCCCCCCACATTCGACCCACATCAGTTCGCCTACCGTCCCAAAAGGTCTACTGAGGATGCCATTGCCTCTGCCCTGCACTTTGCTCTGACCCACCTTGAACTTAACAACACATACATCTGGATGCTGTTTATAGATTACAGCTCTGCCTTCAACACTATCATCCCCGCCAAACTAACCACCAAACTCCTCTCCCTTGGCCTCAACCCCTCCCTCTGTAACTGGACCCTGGACTTTCTGACCAACAGACCTCAGTCTGTTAGGTTAGGTGACCACTCCTCCTCCACCCTGACCCTCAGCACAGGTGCCCCTCAAGGCTGTGTTCTGAGCCCCCTCCTTTTCTCCCTCTTTACCCACGACTGCCTGCCAACTCACCCTTCAAATGTTATAGTTAAGTTTTCAGATGACACCACAGTCATTGGCCGTATCACCAACAATGACAAGACGGCCTACAGAGACGAGATTGAGCACCTCACATCATGGTGTACTACCAACAATCTTGTCCTTAATGTGCAGAAGACGAAGGAGCTGATTGTGGACTTCAGGAGGTCCAGAAGCTGCAGCCACTCCCCCATACACATCAATGGGGTGGAAGTGGAGCGTGTTTCCAGCTTTAAATTCCTTGGAGTCCACATCAGCGAGGACCTTTCCTGGACATTAAACACCCAGGCCCTTGTGAAAAAGGCCCAGCAACGCCTGCATTTCCTGAGGAGGCTGAGGAGCGCCCGTCTACCCCCCAAAATTCTCACCAACTTCCACCACTGCACCATAGAGAGCATCCTGACCATCTGCATCTCAGTGTGGTATGGCAGCTGCACCTCAGTAGACCAGAAAGCTCTGCAGCGGATCGTCAAGGCGGCCCAGCATATCACCGGTACCCAGCTCCCAGCCATAAAAGACATTTATCACAAACGCTGCCTTCGAAGGGGTCTGAGCATCAGTAGAGATCCCACCCACCCCAACCATGGACTGTTCTCCCCCCTGCGCTCTGGGAGGCGCTACAGGAGCCTCAGAGCCCGCACTACCAGGCTCAAAAACAGCTTCTTTCCACAAGCTGTTGCCCACCTGAACCTGGCTACCCACTGAATGTCTGTAGATATTTTTAAATATTTTGTACTCCAGCTCTCTTTTAACTTATTTTAGCTTTTGGTCTTCATGTGTGTATATCTTATATTGTGTTTGCTGTGTTTGTCTGTGTCTGTCTTGCACTGTTTGGTGAAGCCACAGCCCTCATTTCATTTTTAACATGTGCCTCCTGCACATTGTTTTTAATGACAGTAAACTGAATTGAATTGAAAAACTAGGGTCACAGACGCTCACCGACAGCCCATCAGCCTGGTGCGTCAGGGCCCTAAGATGGTGTAGAAGCTGTATCAACAAAGCATGGTCAGGATGAACACGACCAACAACATGCGTTGAATGTCTTTGAATGTTCTCATTCATCCAGGTCATGGTTATCCAAAGGAGTTGAATCAAGTGCAACTGGACTTTGTATATATCCGTGAAGACATTTCGCCTCTAGTCTGAAGACTAACTTGGTCTAGTCAGAAAGGCACGAACTGAGGAAGCCTCTTGGATGAGAGGCGAAACGTCTTCACGGATATATACCAAGTCCAGTTGCACTTGATTCAACTCCTTTGGATAACATGAGTTGAAGCACTGCAGAAACTTACTGGGCGGAGGAAGCACAAAGTGTAGTGGAGCCATCTGGCTGTGCTGGTGTTTCATTTGAGGTGGGGAAGTTATGTTTCTGTAGCCTCGGTTTCCTTTTGTCTGGTTCAGCTTGACAGACCATCAGAAGATACAGGAAGAGTGCAGAGGAGGGAGGGAGGGAGGGAGGGAGAAAGCGACATGGTGGTTGTCTGTGGCTGACATTGTGGTGGGGGTGGGGGGGTCTAAATGAGTGGTCCTCTGACCAGGCATCTTTTGTCTCGGTTTATTCTCCTGGGTAGCTCTCAAATCCCCTCTGGAATGTGGTTTGTGCGTGTTTGTTGAGGTGGTTGTGTTGTGTACTTCCCTCTCAGGAAGCCCACCGTCTACAGAGTGTGTGTTTCTGGGATTACAGTGTCACTACTTTCATAGAAGGAACGAATGCAAATATTTGCGGGGGGTGGGCTGGTAGGAATACTATGACCGTTGCCATAGTGACAGCTATACTCCTCTGGCATTTGTGATGGCACCGAGTGGATGCCAGACTTACTAATTATAGTCATGCTGTTCTGTCCCCTCTCTTGTCTCCTTTTCTCTTTATTTGCCCCCCCCCCATCCACCACTGTTTTAAAGTCCTGACACCTTGCTGACTTCTCCTGCATCACATGACCTGCAGTCACGTCAGCAGCCAATCTCACTAGTGTGTTTTTCTTTCCATGCACACAGCTCATCCCCAAGTGCCCCCCCCCCCAAGTTATCCTCATGCAGTCATTTACTAATCTTACTCATCTTCCGCCCGTATACAGACAAGGATGTGATTGTGTGAAAATAGAAGCCCGGGCGTCCGGGCAGCATAGCGGTCTATTCCGTTGCCTACCGACATGGGTATTGGCGTTTCGAGTCCCCGTGTTACCTCCGGCTTGACCGGGCGTCCCTACAGACACAATTGGCCATGTCTGCAGGTGGGAAGCCGGATGTGGGTATGTGTCCTGGTCACTGCACTAGCGCCTCATCTGGTCGGCCGGGGCGTCTGTTCGGAGGGATAGCATGATCTTCCCATGTGTTACGTCCCCCCTGGTGAAACTCCTCACTGCCAGGTGAAAAGAAGTGGCTGGTGACTCCACATGTATGGGAGGAGGCATGTGGTAGTCTGCAGCCCTCCCTGGATCAGCAGAGGGGGTTGAGCAGTGACCGGGACAGCTCGGAAGAGTGGGGTAATTGACCCTTCGCTAAGCCCCGCCCTAGAACAGCTACTGTCCAATCCTACGTTAGTAACCGTTACTAAGCAGGGGAGGCCTGGCAAGCTATCGAGGAAATGCCGAAGTGGTGTGCTTATGGTACCTGCAAATCAGACAGCAGATATCCTAAAAGTTTGGAGGGTGGGGTCATATGTTGGGCTTTTCCTAAGCCTAAACTCAAGAGGAAAAATTTCGAATGTGGATCAAACAGTGTGGAAGACCTCACTCACAGCTGAATCCATCGAGGATAAACAAAAACACATTTGTTTGCTCCAAGGTAAGCTTGCTAACGTTAGCTAGCCTAGCTAACTAGGTTAGCTATCTAGTACTAACAATGCTCGTTACATTTTAGTCCAGTTCCACCAAACCTTATACCTAACTTTGTATGTTATGAGTTATGTTATCATCTCAGTGCCCCAAACTCTTCCATCATCTCAATTAGCAACATCTTTTCAAATGTAGAGAAGTTGCTAGCTAACGTTACATCTGACAACCCTAGTCTCTTATACAGACACCCATTAGTGCTGCTAGCTAGCTAGTTCAGAGAAAGGGGAAGTATCATAGCAAATTTAACACATAAAAGAAACTAGCTGGTAACGTTGGTTGCAAAGGTATGCATGCTCTTAACTATCAACTGTTATCTTTTAGCATTTTGTGAATGGACAGCCTACACCTGAATATCCGAATCCCATAGCTGCTATCCCTGCAACTGTCCAAAGGAAGGAACATTATGGAGGTTGCCGAAAGCCTCCAACAAAAAGGTGACGAGCAATCAAAGCAACATTAACAATTTTATTGAGTTTGAAAGGACATGACATTTCTTTCTACCACGCAGTTTACACACAACTTTTAATTTCATAGATTGATCAAGGAATATGTACATGAATGCATTCGGATTGATAGGCTACACTGAATGAATGCATTTAATTTTGTATCAAAACCCACCCCATGATTCCCGCTTTCTGTCTGTTTAAAATGATGAATACAGCATTTATTAATTGATTTGTGTTTTTGTTTCTAACCAAATGATTGTCAAACTTAACTTTTTTACAGAACCAGAAGTGAGGAACAGGATGCTCCACAAGCCTGCAGCTCAAACCCTACTGAGGACACTGCTTCTCCAAACCCTGCCGAAGACACTGCTTCTCAAGCCTGTGACAGTGATACAGGTACATGTTCAAGTGCATCTATGTAGTTATGTGTCTATTTCTTTCTGTTCTACTGATGGCATCTGCTGAGAAAGTAGTCAAAGAAAAACAAATCTAATTTGTTTTTAATGTTACCCCACTTTACTGCACCAAAATATATACGCTGTAGGTGATAATCTTCAGTGCACATTACAAAGAAGTCACACCATGGCATGCCCGTAAGTCCCAGCTGCCCCGTTATTTAGTAGTGATAGGAGTGGCTCTCCTTTAGCTTGTAGCTACCATCTGCCTGCCTCACGAGATAGGTACAGTCTTTGAAACTGTCTTTTGATGGGCACTTGATCTCCAAAAGTCCATAGCTTGTACTATCCCCCTCATCACCTTCCTGTCTGGTGAAGTGCCAAGGTGTGGAGCATGAGGATTAACCACAAAGCCGCATGGGAACACTAGATTGCCTGTGACCTCAGAGTACTGCATTGCAGCTATAGGTTCTAGATCTACCCCTCTTTTCATTGCCTTGGTCTGTCTTGGGGCCTTGGTTTTGATACTAGCGGCAAGGACATCATGGTTGACTCTCCTTATGCATATTCTATGAAAGGAGCTTGATGTGAGTCGGGGAGACCTTTCAAGATGCCAAATGTTACTTGTGTCCTGTTGTATGGTCTCACGTTCTAGAGCTACAGATTCTGCCAAAGTTACTGTCATTTTACTGTAGCTACACATTTCATTTCGATTGAGCACCGTACAGACATGTGTTGGTTGTGGCGGCAATGGGAAATCAGGAAAATCGCCAGGCTGGTTTGTAGGTGGTGTTGGTCTTGCTGGCCTGACAAGAGGAAGCTGTAAAAGGGAAGGAATGTGTACAAATTATTAACTAATGTTTTATCATTTTGTCATTTACAGAGACACATCATGGAGAGGCATTGGAGACTCTAAAGGAGACACTAGCAGAACAGAAGCAGGAGATGTTGAACCTGAAGATGGAACTTCAAGCCAAAGACAGCCAAATCCAGTTGCTTGGGAAGGAACTTCATGCATACACTACAAATGCATTAACCCCAGAGTGTCTAAACAACAGTCATGTACCTGAGTACTTCCACTACTGCACTGGATTCACCTATGATCAGTTCAACAGCTTATGTGAATTTTTCAAAGTACCCAATGATCCCATCACTCCACAAACAAACATTCCTCTCTCTTACAAAATGCCAGACATCGAGATTCAAAACCTTCCCGTGCGTAGTCAGTTTTTACTCACATTAATGAAACTAAGACAAAATTTTGACCACAAAGATTTAGCATTTAGATTTCAGATTCGTGTGTACAGAGTGTCAGCACACCGATAAACTCCTGGGTAGACTACATGTATGACAGACTTGGCCAACTGTCCATTTGGCCGCATAGAGATGTGGTTTCACAGAACATGCCTGTTAACTTTAAAGAGGAATTCCCAAATACATTTGCAATTCTGGACTGCACAGAACTGAAGACACAGATGCCCAGCTCATTACTGTTGCAGAGTCAAACCTATTCAACCTACAAGTCCTCCAACACACTGAAGTCACTAGTTGCTTGTGACCCACGAGGTGCAGTTATGTATGTGTGTGCTCTATTCACTGGATCTATTTCAGACAAAGAGATCTTTAATCAGTGTAATATCATAGAGCTACTGCAGGGTTGTATTCGGTGTGGCTACCTTAAAGTTGGAGATGGATTAACGACCCACAAAGGTTTTCTGATTGAAAAAGAAGTGGAAGAGATTGGTCTCAGACTGAACATTCCACCTTTTGCTAGATCTAACCGTCAGATGCCACATGCAGATGATGAGATGACCAAAAAAGTCGCCAAACACAGAGTTCATGTGGAAAGGGCAATTGCCAAAATTAAAAAGTTTAAGATTGTTTCTGGTCGAATACCAATGTCCCGACTTTCCAACATAAATCAGATATGGTACGTGGTTAGCATGCTGTCCAACTTCCAACCACACATCATCAAAGACCAGTGATCAGGAGGCGCCCTGGTGGCTAAGGGTCCCCTCCTCTCGTACCTTTCTGTCTACAAGGTATTACTGTCCTATAATACAGGTACATGTCCATTACATCCGTTTTCATGTTTCTTTAGTCATATTAGTCCTATTTAATATGGTATGATACTAACCTACTTGAAATTACTTGTACACTATTGCCTATGTAACAAGTGATTTTTGGATACAAAATAAATACTTATGTTGACTCAGTCAAATCCTTTTTCATTTACCTGTTGGCTCAAACCACTTCCAAGGGGGTACTTGTTTTCCCCTATAGTTATATCGATGGCGGTCTGTTAGCCAAGTTGCTGATGGGTGCTCCCTTCTGCCGTCTCAGTAGTGCCAAGTCCTCGTCCGTTATTGAGGGGGTCCTTGGAAAATAATATCAAAACATTATTAATATCAATATGGACTACTACTGCTGAATATGTAAAGTATGTCATTTTGGGGGGAATATGACAGGTCATTCCAGGTAGTCAGTGACAATCCAGTTAACTTACCTGCTCCCGGTGTGGTGACAGTCAACTGGTCTCCGCTTTCGATCCTGTCTAGCCTTTGCAACCACCACCGGTGATACGGGCACAGCCTTTATTATACCACCTCTTGGTTTGTGCCATTGTTGTGGCAAACTGGTGCAGGACTTAGCTGACTCTTCTGTTCTTGCCTTTATAAGATCCAGTGTATGGATCAAGCCCACGATGTGTGAGCTATATCCTGGTGCACTTTAAACAAACGGGAAAGTGCATGTGAGCTCCCCTGATCCAGCTGGCTAGCCTGGCTAGCTAAAACATAGTCTAATGTTAGCTAGATCTGAAAGCTAGCTAGTAGGTTATATGGACTCATAACTAAATGTCAGCTTAAAATACAACTTAGAATACTACTATCTATATTGTCTTACCCTGCTGTACACGAGCATTGTTGTTCATTTATCTCCTTGTCCTTAACGTGAATAGTTAAGACGTGGGGTGCCTGGGTATTATATTGGGACCTGTAGGCTTTAGCCTCGATTTTAATTTCCCCTTCGTTCACACACTGACAACTGATATCGTGGATGTAGCTTTCCAATGCATATTGCAAGCCTTTCTGTCTACTTCTCTCTGATATCTCCTTGCTTTTCCAGAAATTGGATGTCAATTCACCTGGAATATCTGTCACTGACATGACAGTAAACGCCATGTTTAAATTTCGCAGACGGACAATAGCTTGCCAGGCGTAGCAACAGTAACCAAGGGGGGCGGGACATCGCGAAGGGTCAGTTGGCTGGGTACAACAATTGTGGATAAAAAGGGCAGAAAAATCCACAAAAAAAAGAAAGAAATAGAAGCCAAGAGACGAGGAATGGCTGTTACAGGGCCGTGTCTGTGTTCACTGTGTATTCATTTATTGACGGTCAGACAACGTCCTTTATCCCAGAAGGGCAATTCAGGTTCACAACCTACCCAGACCATACACACACACACACACACACACACACACACACACACACACAGACACTTCAGTGCATGGGCAAGAGATGCACACTGGCGCCCTCGTGTGGCCATGATTGCGGACTCACACGAGGATCAGGCGAAGCGAAGGACAAAACTGTATATGTTAAAATAATAAATAAATGGCACATCCTAAGATGCATTGCATGTCACACTCCCCCCCTACAGTCAGTGAACCTACAGACCCCCTACAGTCAGTGAACCTACAGACCCACTATAGTCAGTGAACCTACAGACCCACTACAGTCAGTGAACCTACAGACCCACTACAGTCAGTGAACCTACAGACCCACTACAGTCAGTGAACCTACAGACCCCCTGCAGTCAGTGAACCTACAGACCCACTACAGTCAGTGAACCTACAGACCCACAAGCCATGTGAGAAACAGACAAGGTTTTACAGGCTTTAAAATAAAATGAAGCGTTTATTTAAAATGACTACCCCCTGGCACTTACAGCCTGATAGCAGAAGGAATGAAAGACCTAGAATGGCGAGTCGTCTTCCTAGAGGGCGCTGTATAGCGCCGGCCTGAGGCCATCACAGTGAATTCATTTAGTCCAGTGTATTTGAGTCTCTGTCCTGTGTCTTTGCAAAGCCAGCATGTTTGTGTGTCCTGCAGGATGGTGATGGAGGAGGGGGGCCACGCTGACAGAGGGAGGGGGATTCTAGCACCAGCAGGAGGAATGGAGAGGAGACAGATTCTTGTTGAGCTGGGTAAGTGACCTCTGACCTCTAAGTAATTTACCCATTAAGACAAGCTTCTTTGTTCAGCCTGACTTTCTGGTTAGCCCTACTGAAGGCTGGTGTTACAGCTGGCGAGGACCCAGGTGAGGGTGTGTGTGTCTGTGTGTGTGTCTGTGTGTGTGTCTGTGGGGGTGTGTGTGTGTGTGAGAATTGTCCAGCTTGCCAGTCAGGAGTGTCAGCTGACGATGTTAAACGACACATGTTCACGTTGGCTGCTTCGTTAGTTAGATTGCACTCGACCAAAGGTTTCAAACTAAGGTAGGTGATCTCTGTATCGTGGCGTAAACAGGATGTCCTGCCCACTTCCTTTTGTAGACGAAGCTGCCTGACAGGTACCTGATTTTCATGTAGCTTCGAGAAACCAGCGAGTAGGTGTCTGGGGTGAAGAAAGATGGGTGTGCTTTTTTGACAAATATAGAAGCCAAATCAATTTTATTTGTATAGCCCAATATCACAAATTACAAATCTGCCTCAAGGGACTTTACAGCAACACAACATCCTGTCCTTAGACCTCACATTGGATAAGGAACAACTCCCTAAAACCTTTAACAGGGAGGACAAATAGGAGAAAACCTCAGGGAAAGCAACAGAGGAGGATCTCTCTCCCACGATGCACAACGTGCAACCATGTTGTGTGATCCAGGTCAAGCTCAGAAAGATTAATGAAGGCAGTGGCTATACAATATTTTCCACTTAGTTGTCTCCACAGAGTTGTGATATATTTTATCTCTGTACACTTGGAAAAAGAAGGGGATATATATATATATATATATATATATATATATATATATATATATATATATATATACGTATATACACCCCACTATAGGGCTCCAGGTTAAAAGTTTGACCAAGAAGTGATTGACTGCAAAGCTTAAAAAAGATAGAGGCCATCTCCAAGTTTTACTAATCTGAAATAGAGATGAAGTCAATGATTTGAGTTTTCCCTCACCCTAGATGACTATTGGCTTGCTTGTCAGTCTCTTTTTCATGTTCTTTTACTAGATTTCTATCCATAATTATGATCTTTCATTCCTTTACTAATATCTACTACTTTCGGCTGCTCCCGTTAGGGGGCGCCACAGCGGATCATCCGTTTCCATCTCTTCCTGTCCTCTGCATCTTCCTTTGTCACACCAGCCACCTGCATGTCTTCCCTCACCACATCCATAAACCTCCTCTTTGGCCTTCCTCTTCTCCTCTTCCCTGGCAGCTCCATATTCAGCATCCTTCTCCCAATATACCCAGCATCTCTCCTCCACACATGTCCAAGCCATCTCAATCTTGCCTCTCTTGCTTTGTCTCCAAACCGTCCAACCTGAGCTGTCCCTCTAATATACTCGTTCCTAATCCTGTCCTTCTTCGTTACTCCCAGTGAAAATCTTAGCATCTTCAACTCTGCCACCTCCAGCTCCTCCTCCTGTCTTTTCGTCAGTGCCACTGTCTCCAAACCATATAACATAGCTGGTCTCACAACCATCTTGTAAACCTTCCCTTTAACTCTTGCTGATACCCTTCTGTCACAAATCACTCCTGACACTCTTCTCCACCCTGCCTGCACTCTCTTCTTCACCTCTCTTCCGCACTCCCAGTTACTTTGGACAGTTGACCCCAAGTACTTGAACTCATCCACCTTTGTCACCTCCACTCCTTGCATCCTGACCATTCCACTGTCCTCCCTCTCATTCACGCACAGGTATTCCGTCTTGTTCCTACTGACTTTCATTCCTCTTCTCTCCAGTGCATACCTCCACCTCTCCAGGCTCTCCTCCACCTGCACCCTACTCTCGCTACAGATCCGATGTCATCCGCGAACATCATAGTCCATGGAGACTCCTGCCTGATCTTGTCTGTCAACCTGTCCATCACCATTGCAAACAAGAAAGGGCTCAGAGCCGATCCTTGATGTAATCCCACCTCCACCTTGAACCCATCTGTCATTCCAACCGCACACCTCACCATTGTCACACTGCCCTCATACGTATCCTGCACCACCCCTACATACTTCTCTGCAACTCCCGGCTTCCTCATACAATACCACACCTCCTCTCTCGGCACCCTGACATAAGCTTTCTCTAAATCTACAAAGACACAATGCAACTCCTCCTGGCCTTCTCTATACTTCTCAATCAACATTCTCAAAGTAAACATCACATCTGTGGTGCTCTTTCATTCTTTCTAAATTTATTTCTGATTTTTCTCCCAATTTAGTGGCCAATCGATCCCTATTTTAGTTCAAACACCAACCTCGTACTGCATGCGTTCGCCAACTGCATCTCTCCGGCCGGCAGTCTTGAAGGAGACACCTCACCACTTTTGTGTCAAGGCAAATCCAGGCCGAACCACTGCTTTTCCCGACACACACAGAGACGCATTCATGTGACGAACACAAGCCGACTCCGCTCCCCTTCCGAAGACAGCGTTGGCCAATTATTGCTTTTTGTCGACTCCGGCCATAGTCAGATCTGATGAGACCGGGGCGCGAACCTCATTCCCCAGTGGGCAACTGCATTGACACAAAGCTGATGCTTAGACCGCTACACCACTGCAGACCCCTGTGGCGCTCTTTCGTGGCATGAAACCATACTGCTGCTGGCTGATCATCACCTCTCCTCCTCTTAACCTAGCTTCTATTACTCTTTCCCAAATGTTCATGCTGTGGCTGATCAACTTTATACCTCTGTAGTTGCTACAGTTCTGCACATCGCCCTTGTTCTTGAAAATCGGTACCAGTATGCTTCTTCTCCACTCCTCAGGCATCCTCTCACTTTCCAGGATTGTGTTAAACAATCTAGTTAAAATTCCCACTGCCATCTCTCCTAAACACCTCCATGCCTCCACAGGTATGTCATCAGGACCAACTGCCTTTCCACTCTTCATAGCTGCCCTCACGTCCTCCTTGTTAATCCACTGAACTTCCTGATTCACTATCCCTACATCATCCAACCTGCTCTCTCTCTCTCATTTTCTTCATTCATCAGCCCCTCAAAGTACTCCTTCCACCTTCTCAGCACACTCTCATCACTTGTCAGCACATTTCCATCTCTATCCTTGATCACCCTAACCTGCTGCACATCCTTCGCAGCTCGGTCTCTCTGTCTAGCCAACCGGTACAAGTCCTTTTCTCCTTCCTTAGTGTCTAATCTGTCATACAACTCACCATACGCCTTTGCCACCTCTCTCTTCGCTTTATGCTGTGTCTCCTTGTACTCCTGTCTACTTTCTTCATCTCTCTGACTATCCCATTTCTTCTTTGCCAACCTCTTCCTCTGTATACTTTGCTGTACTTCCTCATTCCACCACCAAGTCTCCTTGTCTTCCTTCCTCTGTCCTGATGACACACCAAGTACCTTCCTAGCTGTCTCCCTCACTATTTCTGCAGTGGTTTTCCAGCCATCTGGCAACTCTTCACTACCACCCAGTTCCTGTCTTAACTCCTGCCTGAACTCCACACAACAGTCTTCCTTCTTCAACTTCCACCATTTGATCTTCGGCTGTGTCTTCACTCGCTTCCTCTTCTTGGTCTCCAAAGTCATCCTACAGACCACCATCCGATGCTGCCTAGCTACATTCTCCCCTGTCACCACCTTGCAGTCGTCAGTCCCTTTCAGATCGCGCCTTCTACATAAGATATAGTCCACCTGTGTGCACTTTCCTCCACTCTTGTACGTCACCCTGTGTTCCTCCCTCTTCTTGAAATATGTATTCACCACAGCCATTTCCATCCTTTTCGCAAAATCCCCCACCATCTGTCCTTCCACATTTCTGTCCTTGACACCATACATACCCATCACCTCCTCATCACCTCTGTTCCCTTCACCAACATGTCCATTGAAGTCCGCTCCAATCACCACTCTCTCCTCCTTGGGTACCCTCTCCACCATGTCATCCAACTCACTCCAGAATTCTTCTTTCTCTTCCATCTCACACCCAACTTGTGGGACATATGCGCTGCGCTGATAACATTCATTATCACCCCTTCGATTTCCAGCTTCATACTCATCACTCTGTCTGACACTCTCTTCACCTCCAGCACACTCTTGACATACTCCTCCTTCAGAATTTCACCTACCCCATTTCTCCTCCCATTCACACCATGGTAGAAGAGTTTGAACCCACCTCTAATACTCCTGGCCTTACTCCCCTTCCACCTGGTCTCTTGCACACAGTATATCTACCTTCCTTCTCTCCATCATATCAGCCAGCTGTCTCTCTTTACCAGTCATAGTGCCAACATTCAAAATTCAGACTCACCTCCACACGCCTACCCTTCCTCCTCTCTCACTGCCTCTGGACATGCCTTCCCCCTCTCCTTTTCCTTCACCCAACAGTAGCATAGTTTCTACCGGCAGCCTGCTGGCCAGCAGTACTGGTGACAGTCACTGGTAACCCGGGCCTCGACTGATCCGGTATGGAAATCTGATTTATGATCCGCATATTTGATTTGGCAAACGTTTTACGCCGGATGCCCTTCCTGACCAGGCTTGGGACCAACACTAAGAATGCATTCCCAGTGGCTGGGTTCAGTTATACTGAAACTGGGTGTTAAAAAACTTATTTTCTTTGGAGGAAATGCAAATTCAGTTTTTAAAAAGTCAGAGTCACATTATTTAGATTGAAATAGAAATTGGAAATGAATGTTCAGAACACATGAATCAAATTTAGTTCTCTCGGTATATATATTTATATACCAAGAATGTATGTATATATATACATGTGTGTGTGTGTGTGTGTGTATATATATATATATATATATATATATATATATATATATATATATATATATATATATAAATGCAGTGTCTTTGTCCATGTCTGCATCTGAGTTTGTCTTTGTTTGATGGCGGGGAGAGCTTGGTCTGCCGCATCCTGTGGGCCCAGGGACCACGGCCCTACCTGGAGCTGTGCATGAAGAGGACACACCGAGGGCAGTCTTACAGGACGCGGAAGCAGGACAGGCTAAGCTAACTGCTAGCCTATGCAGACCGGCAGTTCCGATAACACTGAGGGTGGTCTGACGGCGGCCTCACCTAGTCTTGACTGTGTTTTTAGTGTCGTCATGTGGAGTGCGGGGAAGTGTGTCGAAGGTGCCTGGCTGGGAGAGCTGGTGTTGGATCAGCTGAGGGAGCTTGGTCTGCTGCGTCCTGCCGGCCCAAGGACCACGGCCCTGACCGGAGCTGTGCCCGAAAAGGAAACACTGAGGGCGTTCTGACAGGACGTGGGAGCGGGGCAGGCTAAGCTAACTGCTAGCCCATTCAGACCGGCAGTTCTGACAGTCCTCGTGCCTGGTGTTCGTTCTCCTGGACAGTGATGTCATTAGAGGGGAAGGGAAGGAATGAGCTCATTCCTTCCCTTCCCCTCTTTTTTGGTTTAGTTTGGATATATGTGTTCATGTAGTTTTTATGGATGGATATGTGTTTTTGTTTTTGTCTTTGTGTCGCACTGCTGTGGGCTGGGGGAAACGGCGTTTCGCTTCATGTGCGTAGGTGCATGAACTGAAATGACAGATAGTGTTTCTGATTGTGATTCTAATATTTCCTTCCATCAAAGTAGGAGATCATAGTTAGTACCTTAAACCTAGAAGTCTTTGTGACTAGGAAATGGATTCGATTTAACTTTGCACAAGAGTATTGCCAAGAAGAAGAAGATTAGTGTTCAGTAGCCCTTCCTCAATCGAAATGTCTACTTCACAGGAATTGCCTTGAAAAAGCATGTGTCAGTAGCAGAAATGAGCTGTGGACAAAAAGAAACCCGGATCCAGCAGGGCACCTGAGCCTGCCTAACACTCATGTTCTTCACAGGGGAGCAGAACCTCGACACGATTCGTCTGTCTGCGTATCGGACGGCATGCAAGCTGAGATTTGTACAGAAGAAATGCAACTGTGAGTCCCTACTCCTCCTCACCACCACTACCAAGACGTCTCGTCTTGTCTCGTGAGACATGCCTTGACACATTGAATTGTATTGAAAGATTAAAGTTTAAATGTGCACATCCTCTACTGAAGCTCTACTGAGGTTTCAGGAGAGGATGCCGGGGCATCCTTTTTCATTGTTGTTCTTTTTTTACATAACCAAAATGACTGGACAGAATGTGTTCATCAAGTTTGAAAACAAGTCACTTTAATGCACAAAGATGGACTTTGAGATCTCTTTGGAAGTATTTACTGGTCATTGCCACCTTGCAGTCAGTCATGCTGTCTCATTTCCCTACTGCCTTCCTGCTCCAGTACCTCCCTAATACTCGCTACCGTCCGCCCGTCCATGCATTCCCCTTCTCATTGCAGTGCACTTGATCGATGTCTACCATGTGATTGAGGCAGTGAGGGATGCTGGTCTGAACACTGTGGAGCTGAACGCTGGCATCTCAGTGGCCCGGCTGGAGAACCTGGTGTCCTCCTTGTTTAACCAGCTCAGCAAGCGCCTTCCCACCACTCATAC